>NC_054066.1:12410084-12561455 GCF_017639655.2 Falco naumanni | reverse complement strand
CACTATAGGTTTTTTCCTGCTAGCTTTATGAAAGTTTTGTTATGACGGATCAGGTTCTTAGTTTAATACTGATACAGGCTGATGAAATTCTTTAAAAAAAATTAACACTATTCAGTTATATTGAGTAAATACCGGGAAACAGTTCAGCATGCAATGATATCATTATACAGATATTTTTTATAGCCGCAGGGTTGGTTAAAAAAAAGTTCTGAACTGCAACTCTTAGTGTTCTATAATGCAATTCACCAGCTTCTTAGTTTCGCACTTCTACAACTGTTGGCAGCAACATACTTTAAAATAGATCACTGAAATAAGCCAAGTTAAAAAAGAAAACCTTAAGAAAACCCCAAACTACTTTAAGATTTAGATTATTTCATTCATATAGGATAGGTATGTATGGCTTTTAAAATTCATATTAAAACAACTGAGGTGGCAGGGAACTGCAACACACTGTGTGAACATGCAGTCAGTAATTTCTTAAAATCAGCTTTTGTTTTGGAGAAAACGTTCATGTAAACTACACTTTCACATCAGTTCTTTTGTTATAGGTTTAACGTCTTTTTAGTGTGAGTGCTGCTGCTAGCTTATTTTAACTGAGCTGTCTTTTATTGGTGAAACATATATATATATATATCTTGAAAGGATGATTTCCCTCAAAATTTCCTTTTTTTCTTTTTTATGTCCTTTACTTGGTCTTTTTTCAAAATCAACTTTATTTGTACATTAATGAATAATATGTTGTTCACTTATCTGCAATATGTCTTTCTATAGAAGTCCTTACTGGGCCATATGACGGGAATAAACGTACATTACCCAACATTTCACTTTCTGTTCATTTACAAATTAAGTTCATTCTTTTCAAGCTTAAAAATGAAGGTTCTCCTTCAAAACGATTGTGCTTACTTCTTGTAACAGAAGGGACAGGTACATGGTTGATCAAGGAGAAGGAATGGTGGGCTGACAAAATTGAGTTGAATTATGATTTTAAATTAATATTCACTGAGTCCATATTGGCTAGCATGGGTTCTAGTTTCCTAATCTGAAATTGCCTAAATCTATTCTGAGAGCACAAGCTAAGAAAAAAATTAATTGGTGGTAGACTGACAGATATGAGAAAAGAGGGTCTGTTACTAGCTCTGCTCACATACTGTAGTTCTTAAAATCATGTCCCTAAAGCAAAATTACATTTTATAGTGTTTAACTACACAGAACAGAAATATTATGAATACAGTATTTTATGCACATCATGAAATCTGTATTTGTCCTAAAAGGTCCTAAAAGGAAAGTTACAAAGAGGGCAGAATATACTTAAGTGTTTATTCTATCTAAAGATCTACAATCACCAAATGCTTCAAGAATATTAGTATATAGTTATAGAACAAAATATTCTTAATCTCAATTAGCAAACATTTTCTTTATAAGGCAGTATTTTAATTCTTAAAACAGAATGATATAAGAACCCTGTATTAATAGTTTTTACTCGGTTTATAAAATTCAAGTTTAACACTTGGCATGTTAAAAAAATTGCAAACCTAACACACTTTTCAAATATTACACTATTATATCCAAACTGCAATCACTGCTTTTAATACTCGGGTCTTAAGGCTAGTCAATGGCATATGATGTATTAAATCAACTGGTACTTTCAGAGTAATAATATTTGACCTCTTAATCACTGAAGTTTATTGTTGGAGCAACTCAGTCACGTCAGTAAGAACTGCCTTCATCTTACAACACTTCAGTAACCATTGTTACAGTCTCATAAGAGTCAAATACACAACTCAAACAATGGAAATTGGTTTGTTTCAAAAGTTCCTGCATCAGCAACATCAAGGAGAAATTGAGCCCATATACCATTCTGCCTCAAACATGATTTTGATGGATTGTTGAAGACAAGGATGATCATTTGATCCACACCCTCAGTCACCAAAGAAGTTTCTTCCTGGTGACAACATTATTATTTGCTTAACACACATCAAACTCTGGAACCAGCTACATAAACGCTGCAGATTTACCGTGGTGGACAGTAAGAACCTCAGCATTCATCAGCAGATTTTGTAGTGAGAAATAATAGATGGTTTTCTATATAGGTAAAAATGACAACGCCACAGCATCAGATATAAGACATGGAGCATGTATAGCATGTATACGAAAGGAAAGTCAGAACGAAGACATACCAAGAAGCCACAACCTCTTCTATTGCTAGTAACTATTACGATGCTGAATATAAGAGAATTTCAGGATGCCCAATATATTAACATTGTGTTATTTACATGTTGCTCCTAGTAAGACACACTTTGTTTTTCCTCTTTCAATCCTTAAAATAATTTGCTTTCCCTAGTAAAGAAGAAAAGTCAGTATGTCTGACCTGAAAACTACTACAACCGCTTCAATGAAAAATGCATCTTTATTCAGTTAGTTTTTTGTTCTGAGGATCTCGTTTCTGTGTCCTCCTTTGGAGCTGCAGCTGTACCTAAAGTCTGTTTGTGAAAAAAAAATTGTTTCCAGCCCATTTCCTGTGCAAGTTCTTTCATTTCAGGTGTAGTTGTGTCACACAAGTTCTCCACAATATTTTCTCATAGGACATTACTGTCACATATCTAGTTGTAAAAGAAACTAGAGGCTTAAAATCATAATTTGGCTTACTCATTGCTGATTATTTTACTACACAAAATGTATTTAGACAACACAGACACCTTGAATGAAGGTCACTTGCAGCGCAAGCTGCCCACCTATCTCGAAAAATGCAATACTAGTTAAAACTCACAACGACATAAACAGAAGTTTTGCCCAGTGTTGCCACTGCAAGGTATCACGTGTTCTGTGAAAAATTTGAGAAGCTTCTTTTGGTATGATATCAAATGCCTTTCTGCTGCACTAAAAGCAGCTGTAATGCCACACACTCTCTTGCTATGCGACTCATACAGCCCCACTGAAATCAATAACGCTGTGTAAGATTACGCCAAAGAACTTGTCAGGATGTAGAAAACGCATCACAAATACAAATCTGTTTTTAAGGTAAGTAAAAGCAGAAAATTGCCTCTGGACTTACATCAGAAATACAGTTTTAGGAAGGTTTCAGAAGCACTGTAAGGATTAAGCCCATTTCTCAGGAGATGCTTCTCTTTCAGAAAGACTCCATAAACAGAATCAGGTGCAAATACTGCATTATAAACAGGAAGAAAAAAAAAAAAGAAGTGATTTGTTAATGACAGAACCACCACAAGAAAAGAAATCAGTTAGGAACGTACTTGGTGTCATTGTATATTATCTGGCCATTCACTGCAAGTTACACCAGAGTGCAGTAACACTGATTCTTCCTCCCAAAGGTTCCGTTTTTCTAGGTGTGTAATTGCAGGGACCTAAGTGGAGTTGTACTAGATTATTCCAGTGCAAGTGGCTGGTACATTTGTCACAGCAGTAACAGAAATAGAAAAGCAAAAGTCCTGGTGTAACTCCTGTCACACACTGCTGATATAGCTGGATACCTTAAAGTATTTAATACACTGAGTGCAGCAAAGCTGTATGAGGGCATGTGCAGTCCTACTTTTGTTGTTCTTGAATTGTGAGAGTAAATACTGCAGGCACACACAACATGCTAGCATATTTTAGAAAAGAAAAAAAAAAAAAGCAGGGATTATTGGGACAAAATTGCTGTAGAAATCCTGAAATGAAAATATGCATTTTTAGTTTTCTTTAGAATTCTGCTTGTGCTCTGCCTCTCACCATTTGGTTCCTATGAAAAATGGACACCATTAAGTTAAAAATGGTGGAGACTGGTTTTTCGCATCATACGTTTGCATTTCCGGAGACAGCGTTCCATAAAAAAATCCAAAACCCAGAAAGAAGACAGATAATAACTGTCACTATTCGGTTTCTTTCCGTGCCAATGGCTTCAGAATCGCGGCCGGGAGCGGGGCCGGCAGCCGGGCTCCTGCCTCCCCCTGCCGGCAGCGGCCCCGCCAGCGGCGCTTCGGCAGCTCCAGCGGCGCCCGTTTGTGCAAAACCTACGTGTGCAAAGTAAACTACACGCACCCTAGCCTGAGCTGGTGCTGGGAGACATCGCAATCCAGCAGTTTGCTGAAAAAGTATTGGGGAAACTCATCACGCTGTGCTCGAAAGGTGGTGTCCCCAGTGGAGCTTCTTTACAATACTTCAAAATAGCACCTAGTGCAAATCTAAAATACTTTGAAACTCATATTGGAAGCATCTGCATGTTCTGGAGAGCAGGATTTATGCTCAGAACTACAGAGTCAGACAAATGCCACGCTTTGGGTACGAAATGAAGATACTTGCCTAGTTCAGCCTGCGAGGATGCACTGCATTGGACATACAGAGCCTTTCACACTCTACTTTTCAGTCCTGAGTGCAGAGCCTGTTCTATTTCTCCCTATTTGGAAATCTGAATATGCTATTTTAAAATTCCACAGACAGCAGCATTCCATCCTAAACATAAATTAGTCTGGAAATGAAAATCCGTAGTGTTTGGGGAAATTTTTCATTCCTTAAAAGTACTGCTGAAATGACAGAAAGAGATCACAGCATTACTAGTTGTAACAGGTTGTGCCAGAATCTTATCTTTATTATTATGCAACTCAATTCTTTCTAGAATTTCCTTAAATCCAAGAATATCCAAGGCTTTGTGTTAAACTAATGAAAAGTTTACTGCCCTGCCCTCCTCAGTAGCTCATCCTACTCCACTCACATTCTGCAAGTGACAGATAGATTCCAAATATACTAATAAATAATTTCCTGACCTTGCTTCTACCAGTTCTCTTCCCCTCCTTTAGTTGCTTTTATTCTCTCATCTTCTACTGTTGTTTCCCAGTCACAATAGCAACTGTTTTATCTTCAGACTGAAATAAAGCCCAGAACTCGGCAAGCTTATCTACTTCCATCTGCCCTTCATCTCTAAATTCATGACATGCTCTATTTTCCTATCTCACCATATTCTCCTGTGTTTTCTTTGCAATTCTCCTATTTCTTGGGCTCTCTTGAACTCACTCTTGGTAAAGCATCTATAATGTCTCTGTAGGCACACCACAGGAACAGCAGTATAGCCATGTCCTCTTGCACGGTCAGCAGTCTTCCACAGACCTTTCCTTGAAATCTTGGGCCATATAGCCTCAAAATAATAGAAACCCTGTGAGTAATCTCTTCCTTACACAATTTGGAGATGTACTCTGTACCAGAGACATGTCCTGTTCTCCAAACTGAAAGGTTAATCTATCTCTCTGAAGTCTGTCTGAGGGTATCTAGCTGTCACATCAGGCTCAAGATGACTAAAGCTGTTTTTATCTTCCTCCTAAGGTCTCACCACTGCTTATATTTTCAAGTAACTTTACAACCCGTAACTTGACAGGCTTCATTCTAGGCTCCTACAGCACCCCTAAGGATAAGAATCAAGTTACTTTCTCTTTAATATGCTTCTCTTCCTATTTTTCATAAGCTAAACCCCTTTTCCGCCTGCCACCCAAGTTACTGCAGCAGCCTTTTCTCAGGCTGTGACTCAAACAGAAAATGTAATTTTGAGGTATTCAGACCCACAAAAATAAGCTTCCTAGATTACAGCTCTGAACCTATTATCTTCCCATCCTTCCAATTAACTGACCCTGCACAGACCAGGAAGTTGGAAGATAACCTCTCAAAGGCTTTTCCAACACAGCCTACGTTACCCTATGACTACTCTTTCTGTACCAACAGATTGGCCCTCATTCTCCTGGGACTTCCAGGTCTCCTTCCCTATTTGTTACCCCTCACTCAGCATGTGAGGCTACCCTTAGCTGACGCCAGGCAACAGTGGCAACTTCCGTTTTTCAGTCTTTAAATTCAACACATTCATACTATTTCCCATACTTTCCTGACAGCTGGAAAGAGCTTCCTAGCAAGCAAGCATAATGTCATCTCTTTCTTCTTCTGTGTTTCTTACAGTTCCTTGCTGCAAGGCCTACAAAAATCTTCAAGAAAAACATCTCTTTCCTTGCACTCCTGTCTTTTGTTGAAGACTTGAAAAGTAAGCCTCCTAGGAATGGCAATGATTTTTTGTTTGTTAATGAGCCTAGCATAAGGGCATTCTTGTCCGCCGTTGAAGTTTCTAGACACTGCAATAATATAAATCATAATGCAGAGCACAGGCTTTACATTTCAAATACTTAACCCTGGCAGTAGTGCATAGCACCCAACCATGGATTACAATGGAATTATCTGCATCACTGTGTTTATTATATGAAACAAAAGTTTGCAGGATAAGTACAGCTTAACAGCCTTTCTAAGATTTAGTTTTTATTCCAGCCATTCAGTTTGTATATAGATTATTAATTTATTGTCTCAAACTTTAAGTAAAGCAGACAGATTGATGATTATGTTGAGTTGACTCAAACCCAGCATGATGCACAGCAAAGCTAACAATTTAAAAATAATTTACAAACTATTATTTTTTTTAAAAAATTATTATTACTGTTTCAAACCTGCGTGAAACTTGAGAAAGCCTGGCAGTATCTTCAAGCTCCAGAAAGGAAATGATGTACAGGAGCAATGGGACAGGAAGCTGTTTCAGGAAGTCATAGTTACCTCGGCACAGATTGAGGACATGTTCCAGAACTTTGGCACCAAACACTACAGCAATCTGAACTGTGATAAAAAAGACCAAACCAACAACAAAAAAAAAAACAACCACCCAACAACCAAACCCAAGAGACAACAGATTTTAAAAGCCTGAAATTTCTTCCCAATAATCCCACGTTATTCAGATACATCTTAAAAAAAAATCAGAAAAATCAGTTGTGTTCTTTTAATATTTTCTAGAGAAAATAACATCTAACTTATATTAAACATTAGTAATATGTAGTATTTCAAATAATCTTTAATGTTGCTAGTGACATCAAGGAAGCCTGTGCAGTAAAACAAGGCTTTAGTTAAAAAAAAGTATAAATTGTCTAGTATACAGAATACTCCTGTCTTGGCTGAGGAACATTAAAACAGCTGCACCGCTAAACTGAAACTTGTCCAGATCCATTTTGTCTGCTTTTCTCCATACATACATGTTTTTGTTCACATAAAGACTGTGCTATTTACTCAGGAGAAGGTTAGTAAAACAACCGAAAAAAGTACTTCAGTAGTATCATTTGGGGGAAATAATGATGGCTCTCACATTAAGAGTCCTTGCAGTTCTGCTTGGTATCTTATGTAGGTTACACCTAAACAACTAAAATGAAACTGAAGACAGTTACCTTCTAGAGTGACAGGACATTTTTGACTCACTCTGTGATCCAACGCCAAATTCTTTTTCTATAAATCTGCTGCTTAGTGAGCTACTCCCCATCTTGCATTCACAGAGTCAGTTATTTCTGCTTCAGTATCAAACTTGTTGGCCTTTTGAATTTAACACTGTTTCTTCAGATCATTTATCTACTTTATCAAATTGCTTTTATTAAAGTACTGGTTCATTATAAAACAGGATCCTGGATTCAATTTGCTAGACTTCCAATGAATTAGTGATAAATTTTGGAGCTGCATGTTGTTTCTTAAGATCTGATGACATGAATGCAGTCATCCAGATTTGTAAAGGATGACTTTTTTTTTTTTTCTTTTCATACAGAGACACAGGGATCAAAATTTAAATTTAAAGCTCAATTACTATTTTTTCGTATTATTAAATTATTCTAATGCATCCACAGTAGTTTTTGTTGTTGTTTCGGGGATGTTTTGGTTTGTTTTTTTTTAACTAATTAGAGTCTATCTTCTCATGTATGTTCAAGTCATAAAAGGAGAGGGAAACAGAATGATGGAAGTTGAAACTATAGACATATATACTGACTATAGACAGTTAAGTGCATCCAATTTTGATGCAGCAATTTCCCTTCCAAAATATTTTGTATTATTTCAAGCTTATGTGAATACATTTGAAAAAGCTTTCCAAGTCACAAGATTTCACTGTTAAGATGTTAAGACTTTTTTTGTTCAATATATATTCCTAAGGTAGTTATGTAGAAGGAAGCTATCACCTTACCTTCCTTCATGTCTTTCAGTAGATGGCCCAATACTGTTCAAGCTTTCTTTTCTGTTGCTATGTTGTATTGCAAGCACAGTTGGCTGTTGGTTCTCATTTGCTCTTTTGCTTTCCAAGCAGTCCTATATAGTCAGTAATTTTCCTCAAACTCCTTATACAAGTACAAAAATGATCTACACACTCAACTAAAAATTGTCCAGTTGATCTAATTCAAGCTGATACATAAGAATGATCCAAATCTTTGGATACTAGGAATGACAATGATAATGTTTATAGTGTGTATCTATTACATGTTGAATGATTAAGCAGGCTACCACATGAGTATCTGCTGCTCACTCAGTTTTTCATGAAAATTATTTATTTCTAGAAAGCATGTGACCTGGTTTGGCTAGTTAAAAAAAAACAACAACAAAACCAACAAACAAACAAACTTGGCTGTATTTATCTTGCTTTATAAATGTGTCTGCAGCTATTGAAATTGTGAAAGTACATGGAACTTCAGATTTTCTGTGAAATTTTCATCCTATGAGTGCTGGATACTGCTTGATGCCTTGTTCTATTTGTTCACTCATCCAAAAATGTAAATGGAACTCTCTTCTCTTGCCCTATGCTATCATCAATTAATTTTCCATCTTTGCAAAACCATAATGAAAATCTACCCATAGACAAAAATCTTACTCCTCCCTCTTGGCTCTATTGAGATTATGAAAAGACTGTCCAAAGAGAACAGATTTCAGAACAAACGCAGATGCTTACAGCTGTACAGTAGTTAATATAAATTTACTAAAATGTTAATGTTTATTATAAAGTGTTTACTTCTTCAGTTTTCTATTGGATGAGTCAAATGCCTGTGTGGGATATTGATAAAAAGTTTCATTTACAGGGGGACTATTCTTCCTATGCCCATCAGAAATAATATAAGCACTTTTTTTTTTTTTTAAACAATTTTTCTCTAAAAGTCTCCAACCATGTGAAAACATGCAAAATCTTAGGAATGAGAAATAGGAGATAACAACAGGAACACTTCACAACAGATAAACATTTTGCTGGTAGGAGTGTACCGAATATTTAGCAGCAAACCATGGATCTAGTGAGGAGTGTTTTACTTGAACCCTCATTTGGCAAAAAAATCAGTAAGGATAGCTACAATATTGTTCCAGTACATATATCTATGGAGAATTATGGAACAAACAAATAATCTGTGAATACTTAGGAGAACAGCAGCAAAGCTCCCCTTAACAGGAGGTGAGAAGGAGGTCTAAAAACATCCGATTGTGTGGAACAGCAAGAGCTCTAGACAGAAATATCATCAATATTACAATACAATTTCTCACAAACATAGTAAATTATATTCATAATACTTAGCGTTTTTCTGAGAATAAAATAATTTTGTATTAAAATTTTACTAAAACACAGAGGGAAAAACCCATGTAAGATTTTAAAGATCATTTTAAAGAAGGATGAAATTATTAAATGTTAGGAAAGAACGGCAACTGTGGCTTTCAATACTTCCTATGGGATAGGAAACCTCCGAACCACCAATAACACTTTTCAAGAAAAGTCAGTCATATCTTACCTGTAAATTACTGAAAACACCCAGGATTACAGTAGAAAACTGCACATTAACAATAATTTAACTATATGAATCTACCCAACTAATATAAAATGGATGTTTTATTGTGACATTATATTAATACCAAATGTCACAGGAAAATCTTACAGAATAAGCAATGAGGAAAAAAACCAAGCTGAAATCCTCACCAAAATATATTCACATATGAAATCCACATTTAGGAGGTAAATTAAAAAAATTAAAATTTGAAAATAAACCCACTAAAACCTATTGCTAAAATTCAGCTATAAATTCTATGTAATTCTTGGCAAAAAAAGTATAGCAGACTAATTCTTTGAAAGCTAACGTTTATAAAAATTGATAACTAATTTTGTCAAACTGAAGTGTGGTGCAACTCTTTGCCTCAACTAATGGAGCAATTATAAAACACCTATTGCAAAAAAAGCACATTTAAAGACTCCTTGAGCACTAGAGCCAAATTAAACAGGCAGTCCATTTTCTATTGGTTCATGATACATTCATTCCCTTTCTAGTCAAAGCAAGTTGGAATTCAAGATTTGTTTTGTTACCAATTTGAGTGCCAATTTAACGTTTTTCCACGGTTTGTGCATATATCCAGTCATTTGAGCTCAGAGTGTGCAGTCTTTCCATCAATGGAGGACTAAGAGCAGCCACTTGCAGTCTCCCTACCCAACTGCCTAATTTCAATCAAACTCACTTGAAATGGGTCACTTGCAAAAGTTACAAGGTGGATCAGAAACACAAACCTAAACGTAGAAATGCAGACCCCATTAACTCACGAGTGCTACAAATTTCTTGATTGTGCTGTAGGAAATGTTGGATTTTAAAAAGCAAAGCACAGGAAATGCATGTTGGTCTTATTTCAGACCCTAAATGAAGATACACTAAAATTTACTCTTGAAAACAGGTATATTCTCTTGAGCAAGGTTTTACCGTCTCCCCTAGCACCAGAGATTCATATACTTCTTGGGAAAGCAGTCATCCTCAGACTAGATGTAAAATAAGATGATGTCTACTAAACGGTGTTGATAAGGAAAGCAGAACGTCATTTGGAAATTATATCCTTCAAACTCAACATAAAAATAGGATAAAGATGAAGTCACATCTGTAACTGATTTTTTTTTTATGTCCGTACATTATCAGAACACAAGAGCAGCTTATTAAAAAAAATAAATCTCACCAACATAAGGTGTTTGAGTGCTACTTAGTCTCTTGGGCTACAAAAGCCTCAGATCTCAATTCAGTCCCTGAAGGTGTAGTTACAAAGTTCTCCATTTTCAGACCAAGTCATAGCTCAGGCTTCAGCTATTTGCTGCAGTTGCTGAATTAATGCGTCTTGGGCTTAGTATTTGAGGAGACTGTTTCCTCTGTGAGCCATGACATCTCTTAAAATTAATCCATTACTGAGAACCAAGTAGATGCAGAGCAATAACTACATGGGACACGTAGTCCTATGGAACTTTGGCAAAAAGCGTAATTATTTCAGATGTTCTCAGTGGCCTCTCTATCAGGAACAGGTTGGACTGCCTTTCTTTGTCTGGCTGTGTGCTCCTAAAGTCATGTTGCACTTGTATAATCCTGAGTACCTGTTGCACTTTGTGTCACTTTTGTTAAATCAGATTAGGAATCCAGGTGGCTCATGACATGGCTGGAAAAACAAATGTGCTGGCACAGAGCATTATAAGGACTGAGTTATTAGCAATGAAACTGTTGCTTTCTGGCCAATTTTTGTCGCCAATACCTCTGTCATTGTCTCATAATGAAACTATCAATGTTGCTGGGATTTATCCTGTATTTATCTTTACTGTCATGTCTCTTTGTTTTTTCAGTATCCATACATTATTTTATATTAATAAATTAATATGAAAAAGCCTGTTAGCCAAAGCAATCACATCCTTCATGGAAGTTATTGCAGATCAATATTTCTAGATTATTCCATTATATCCACAGCAAATTTGCAATTATTATTGTCAAACTTACTATGAAGAGATTAATCATCCAAAAAAATCCTCCTGGGATTCTTTAATTTTTCCAGGTCTCAATTCATGAAATTCATTCCTGAGTGAGATTTTCCATCACCTGAAAATTACCTACTGTTGAAGAAGAAGAAAAAAAGGAAGAAGAAATTAATATCAAGTACCATGAGATAAATACATGGCTAAGATTCAGGACTCCAGTTGTGTAAATATTGCTACATTCCCAAAACAAAGTTATCGTAAGAGATAAGTCACGGTTACCTTACCAGCAGCCCTACAACATGCTTCAAAGGACAATAAACATCCCATAATGCACCTAGACAAGTGTGAAATGTTTTAACATACAAAGAAATTGCTCCCAACCCATGCGTGCAAATTGTTCATAAAAATTAAAACATATTTAATGACATCTCAACTTGCAAAACTATAAACATGCTCTTTTTGTTTTTCATTTACTTGCAGAAACACAATTCATCAGGCATTAAATTACCTGGTTAGGTAGAAATACCCATTTAACTACTCAGGCATTCAAAAGGGTCAGTATTAGAAGCTAAACTGTCATTTTAACATTTTGTTAAAATCAAAATAGGACAGTTCAAAGCTCAGCATTTAGGCTGTCTGAAAACTCTGGAAAAAGCTCTCCAGAAGTACACATTCTATTCACATTTTTAGAGTCAGAAAAAGAAAAGAAAGCCTGCGTTACAAAGCACACAACTGAGACAAAAGATTAATATGAATAGTAAATGATGTAGCTAAGAAATGATGGAAAACAAGTGGCCCTGGCTATCAGTAATTTTCCCAGAGTTCTCTTAAAACCTTACATATATTCTTGAACAGTGTGTCAGCTTTTAATATTATCTTTTGTTTTGTTGCTGTCACAGCTGTGTCTACAGCAGAGGAAGGTCGTGATCATGTCTCTTCCTTCACACAAGCTGTTAGCAAAGATCACACTCCGCGCCAAAAGCAGGATTCAGTTTCTGTTGTAGGCAAGGTTAAAAAAAATATCTTGTAATCTTACTAATATTAATCCGGTTTACTTCCTTCCATTTCACTGAGAACAGTGAGGATTTTACGTTGTTACAGTATGGGTGGATTCCCGAGCGATAAAACAGACAAATGACAATATTAGCGAGGTGTACATTTATAAGCACACACACACGTGTATACAAAACATAGACCCTCAAATAAACCTTTACAAAATAAAACTGGAATAAATACCAGCATTACTGCAAAATCTTCAAGGAGATAATGAAGATGTTTTTAAAGTTATGATCTGTATACCTAAATATCCTTAACTGATCGCTTGAAGCTATCGGCTTGAAGCGGCATCAGCTAATGTTTCCTAAGAGTTTGTAAACTTAACTTCAATTTCCAAGCCATGAAAACTGCCAGCTTACCTGCTTCCTTGCTGTTCCAGGTCCCTGTTGGTGTAGATGTAATTTTACTTATTAAAAAGCAGTCCTCCAGTCATAGCTTTTTCTACTCTTATTCTAACATAGCCACATATAATTGAGAAGCTGATACTATAGTAAAGTTTTTCATGCAGTTGCAGCTACATCCATCCACACTACAGCTTTGACTGCATAAGTAATAAAGGAAATTTTGAATAGGACAATAGAAATCTTTAGGCTTAGACAGAGCTATGATCACTTTGCAAGTGGATGAAGTTTAGGCTTCTAGGGCGCTTCAAAAAAAAATGCAAAATAGGTACTTTAAAATTTTACTCACTTTTCACCATGAAGAGGCAACCATGCATTATATCTAAACTATGGAACCAAGTAGCACCAACAATGCACAGGTATTTGCGAAAGAACTGAAAAAAAACCCCAAAAACACCACACGTGGGCAATTGTTTCATGTAAGGCTACTAATGGCATGTTATGATTAACTTAAAAGCAAGAATGCAGATCTTGTGGAACTGAAGAACATGTCAAGTCTCCTTTTTTCCCTACTGCCTCCAAAACCAGTTAGATTCCTGGCAATGAAAAGATATCGTTTGTTTAAATAAATATTCCCACTGTGCCTTCATGCAGCATAACAAACAACATACAGGTATTTCACAACATGATGTGAAACAGTTAACAAAAATCAGTAGTTCCAGATACGACATATAACAAATATTACCAAATATTCATACCATGATCTTGGCACAGTTACATAGTAACATTTTTCCTAATAATTTCCCCACTGTCTCTGCACAAAGGGAAGTGGCAGTCACTCTCACATTTAAGTTACTTCATGATGGCTACACAAAAATCTTGCAAAAATTAAGAAGCTCTTTCATATCCATTACTTGCAGCAAGATTTTTGTAGCAGGACCCAAGCCCCAATCAGAGAGGCATCTTTCACCAGTTTTATGAAATTCCATCAGCATCTTGGTCTGCGAACACTGAGTTTTCTCTTTTGTGGCCTACTACTTGATTTTTCAGAGCCTCATTATCATGTCATATGGAGCTTTTTGTCAAGTATAGTCACGTGAGGACACTTACCTGAAATTCCAAACATTTGCCCAACCATACTTCTGTAATATGTATGGATATAAGGTAAATGCTCAGCTAGCTGTTTCAGCCCTTTGTAATCATAAGAACATGGAAAAGAGCCAGCAGAGGATGAGAACGGGTGGCCTACTGTACACCAGCATTACCTCACAGCATTTAGCTTGACCTAGAGTGTAAAAAGAATTCACCATCCATCAAGTAGAAGTTATTTCCAGCTTCCTTTTGCCAAGCAAGAGTGAGATTTAAAAAACAAAACCCAAACAAACTCCTTAATGTATGTTTTTAAGTATGCCTTACTTTGGAGATTTTGTGTTGCTGTAATAAACGTCAGAGCTGAAAAGCAGTTGCAGTCATTTACTGCTATTGAATAGGCACATCTTCAAGCAACAACAGAAAGACAGCTTAATTTTATAACTAGGCTTTAAGAGCATAAGTATGAATAGCTTAATAGAAGACAAAATGCTCCACAACTACTGCTAAAATATTTATCAAAACACTTTTTCTAAAATAAAAAAAATACTGTTTGTACTAAATTATTAGCTCCACAACACACAACTTCACCGGTACTATCCCGAAAGCGACTAAGACTCATATCTGGTAAATATTTAGTTCCTTTGAAAAATGTAAAACAAAATAGAAGACTTTTTATAACACATTGTGGCTTTAGGTCCATCTCCTTACCTTACACCTGACATTTTGGTATTACAAAGTTTAAAAAAATGAATTATGTTTTAAAGGACATACTGGTGAGTCTTGTAAGATGTTCAGAAAAAAAACATTACTGTGCGAGACAGGTAGAAGGACACTATTAAGAAGAGTAAATCAATACAGAAATATTTAACTCTGCTTTTCCCAATGGATATTTCTGTGAAAATAGTTGTAACCGAAGTCATAAAATACAGTAAGTTAAACAACCTAACCAGCCAGACCACTTTCCCTTTTAATTATGCTACATCAATTGAAAGGCATAATACGTTCACCAAATAAAATGTCTCCAACTGTGCTAGGCTAAGTGAGCAAGCAAGCTTTTATTGCTGCTATACAGTCACTTCTTAAATATTCTTTTACTTTCTGACCAGCTACTCAGGGCCAATGTCCCACCTGTCCTATGACTAATTAGGGAGTACCAGTACTGTTACTTGTATATACTTGTGCCTCCTGCCTTTTATAACAGGTTTCTATTAAAAAAAAAAACCAGCACGCTAAAGTTTTAGATAGTAATCAATAGATGCAAGTGTACGTAAGCATATATGTTAACATTTGCACAAGAAAAGTAGTTCTAAGTTAGCAGCGATTTAAAGAGAAGACTAGTTTATCTGGTAAAACGACCATCTTCACAGTTCACCATTATTTCACTTAAATCACTTTTAGAGTAAATCTCAAGGCAGTGAGGAATAGTCACATAATGCTGTTAAGGTACAACATGTACAAACTGCAGAGCTGCACGTTTATCTGGAAAGATCTAGAAAATAATAGTGCCTCTCTAGCCTTTACAGCTTGCAGAACATAACAAACCAACTGTGTTACTTCCATTGTAACTGGTTTCTTTAACAAATATCCAGTGGTCTTAACTATAAACTTCACAAACTATTTTGTAACTACTACAGTATATAATACATTTCCTACAGTCTTGGAGAAAGTTGATTGTTGTGATTACATTACCTTTTTTTTTTGTTGTTAAATAAAGCCTTTATTTTTCTGCTTGATTTTTAACATTTGCAATTAAAGCTGTTACTTTGCTATGATTGGCCAAAGGAGATTATTTTGAGAGTCTCGATTTGGCTAATATGCAAGAATGTGAACAGTGTTCACTAGCAAAAGCAGCCAGGCAGAATGAACTCCACTGGTTTCAGGGGGGTTGGGGTATATGAGAAATAATACTTGTGTACCTCAAAGTTGCTGGCAGGTTTTGACCTGCTTCATCGGATAAGAAGGCAAAATAGCCTGTACACAGGCTGCAGTTAATCAACTCTTCATTTATTTAGGGTTTCTGGAAGTCTTTGAAGGAAAACTTCCTAGGAGTAGGAACAAAAAAACCCACACCTGGGTGCAACAATCCAAGAGTTCACCAAACTGAAATTAAACTAAACCCATCCACTGATGCCATTCCACTTTTCAGGCATGCATGATATGACATCAAATAGGTACTAGTTGCTGCCTGTTATGTCTGTGAAATTAGATACCTTTTGCTCTTCTGACAAATTATTACCTTTTTTTTAAAAAAAAATATTTCAAGTAGGGCTTACAACACTCATGCTTCATTTGGCAATTGCTACAAAATTCTATGTTTGCATTTGCTATCGTACAGGAAGTTCTACAAATGACTATTTTGTCAACACTGATATAATGACATCTGCACAGGACAGTAGTTTCCTTCTCATGTGCATTCATGAGAAAAAAAAAATTAAGGTTGCTGGTGTTTATTAGACAAAGTCCATTTTTCAGTCTTTCTAGGGGATGTCCAGTTCAGACATACCAAAAAGTCTCAAGTGCAAAACCTAACATGCTGTGCTAAAGAAACTGTTCTACAAGAAAAACCACCAATGTTCCCTCAAACCATCAGGTTGAGATTTTGGACAATAGCATGTAAAGGTCATAAAGACTGCTCTCAGGATCACAACAGTCATCATGCAAGCCCACACACTTCTCTGCCCTACATCTGCTTCAGGTTTTTTTGGAGAAAAAACTTTTTACTATTAAGAGCAAGAAAAGAAAACAGTTTAGTGAGCAAACAAAACCAAAACTGTGACTGCAGTAGGGTACAACTGTAAAGACAATGGCGTATGGAAAGAAAGATGACTTGGTGTCAATGCGAACTGTTTTGTGGGCTGCTATTTACAAGTATTTGAAGTGCATGGACAAAGAGAAAAAAAAAAGTCACAATTCCAAAATTTCATATGTAGCAACTATGAAGCTGTTAATTTTTCCCTCACTTCACTCATACTCAGAAACATCAACACACTTAAGCTAATGTATTAGCTCTGTGTGCACGTGTGTATGTGCATAACTACCAAAGGCTTCCACTTAAAGTAACTGAAAAACACTTCAGTAAAATACAGAAGGAAGATGGAATAAAAAGATTGGAAAAAATAATTTTCTTTTCCTTTGGGGAATGCAGTAGTTATGTTCGAGCAAGCAATCTGCTGCCTTGCCACAGTCTCTTTCTTCCTCTCATTTACATACTTAGTTTATTCCTATACTAGTATCTTTCCTAATTGTTTTTTCCAGAGCTTGTGGGGCAGGGGCGGTGTGGGGGAACATAAATAAAAAGGCAAGAAAATAAGCAAAAAAACCCCAAAGCTAAAGATCTTTATCAGAGATGCATACAGCACAGGTGCTTTGGAGGCTAACAACCACCTTTATACAGGCTTGTGCACACAGCTCAGAGGAAACAATACAAGAGCAGAAGAGAGAAAAAGCAGAAGGGAGCAGAGGTATGTGCTGAGGGCAAAGCAACACTATCAGAGGGAATAAAAAATTACTCTTGAGGATCAGAGTCTTCAATTATGAGCATGATACTTGTCATTTATTAATGCGATTAAACAAGCAGACCTAGATAAGACCACCACAAAGAGATTATCCCACTATTTAACAGAACAAAGGATGCTAGAAGTGCAAGGCATAACATTCCTTTCTAGATGGGCAAGATACTGACAGGTTTCATTTGAAACCATTTCTTTTTGTTTTGTCTTCCTTACTTCAGTTTCAAGGTCTCCTTGTTACAATTTCAGGTCTAGTTTATGATTTCAGTTTCTTCTGTTTGTTGGTTTGTTTGGGTTTTTTATTTTGTTTTAGTTCTTTGTTTTCCTTCGTTAGAGTAAAAAAAAAAAAAACCCAAACAACAGAACAGACTTCCTGCTATGTGTATAAGAAGTTCTGAAGTACAGTAGAAAAGGAAAAACCTTTTCTAGGTAATCATCTCCTTTAGCAGGGTATGCACATATAGCTGGCAATCCTTTTTATTACATAAGAAGTCTTAGTTCAATCATCCTGCTGCTCCTTTCTTGGATACTTATGATCCTGATTTGCATATACCTGCAACCAGTTTAATATCTGTTAAAACTGTTTCCCTATATTCGTATGTGGTCAGCTCACTTTCAGCACTGACATCTCTTACTCTAAATTCTGAGAAACATCTCTTGTGCTAGCCTCTAAAATCTCATCACACTTTTTAAGAACAGACTAACATTCTCAATGTTTTTCAGAATTCCCTCACTGTCTATTTACAGCTTTAATTCTACTTGCTCAAATGACTGGAAAACTGAAGAATCCATCACATTGTGCAGGCATTCTAGTGTATTTGATTCCTACCCATGTCTCCAGTTTTCAGAAAAAGCAGTTCTAACAAGTATGCCCTTTTTCCCTATCAGTTATCAGCTCAGTACTACAGGTAACATGCTCTCTAAAAAAGTTGTTTTTTTCTTTTTGTTCCTTCAAACACTAGTTTTGTCCAGTCCAATTTTAATTACTTGTTTTACACTAAACTTAACACTTGTTATCTGTAGATTTCAGTCTCATTATAAACTGCATAGGAGGGAACAACAGCACAATCCAGCTGTAGCACCAATTCAGCGAATGCTGAAATCTATCCTGTCATTATCAGTTGTCATGTTAGTTTGATGTGCATGTATATTAAAAACATACACTGCATTTTCTGTCACAAGTATCTACATGCTCTTCAATGCTTTCCAGCTATGCTTCTCTTGCCTGCAATCCCCATCTGTTGTCATTCCTTTGACTCTATTGTTCACTATCATCTTACTGTGTTTTGAACTCTAGCTTCAGACACTCTCCCAGGTTTCTCCATCTGCAATATCATTTTGCCTTTTTTGACAAATTATTTTGATCATTTTACTGTGCACTACTGTTCTTTCTCCTAGTTACTACACCTCTCTAGATAATTTGTCTAATTCAGATTTCATCCAACAAATGACATATACACTGCTTGCATCCAGTGCACGATTTTAATCAAATTTAGTGAAGCCCATCCAAAACCTGTAGGCACTTTTACTTTGGTTCAATTTAGACTTATTTCAGTTTAACACAGATCTATTTAGTTGATACCCAATCAAACCAAAGTAAATCTTTACGATAAGTATCCATAGAGCAGTTTAGACTGGCTTTAGCAAGTTTGTTTAAAAACAAATTTTGAATTACACCAGTGCATCTTTAGATAAGACGTTTCATAGTCTTATATAGCACAGCTTAAGATAAAAAATCCAATTCTTTTCTAGCTTTGCCTTCTACTCTTCTTGATGTTCCTTCAACACATTACTGAGTGCATGCAATTGATTTTTGATAAATGAACAAAGTATAAATATATGGTACACCTAAACCTATCCTATCTTCATGAAGAACGCTGCTGTGTATGTGCAAAATGAAATAAGGAAAGTTGCTTTTGGTTAATAAAGGCAATAGAAAAGAAGAAATAATTATTTTCCTAACTTGAAGCAGGAAGAATGGAAACAAGACAACAGATAAGAATACAAACTTACCTTTGGTAAGTAGAGTTACTCCTGAGGTTTCCCAAGACACAAAGCCACAGGATAAGGGATGTACTACCTAAAGTAAGGCAAATTGAGAATATAACTAAATCTTTCTCTGAAAGATAAGCATTGAACATGTAAACAACACTCAGCAAAAACAGGAAACATTTACTTAATTAAGCAGAAGGTAGTGGTGATTGCTTACATTGAGAAACTATTACACTTTCATGACCTGAAAATCATTCTTGGCAGGTAGAACTAGACTGAGTGTGATACCTTTGAAGAAAGCCACAAATATTAAAGCCATGCATAAAACTAATAATAAAAAACCTTAAAATAAAATAAACTTTGCAATTCAGTGTAATGCTGCTGTCTGTACATTAAAGACTAATTTTAAGTGGACATAAAACAGCCTAGACAAAAGAAAAAATCCATCTCTAGGCTACCAGTGATACAGAAAACCAAACCAGCAAATAATCGTAACAGAGAACTAACCAAAATTATTATCTTCAACATATCTTAATTGTAATTGATATAAGAATATTCCAATGCATCTTCAGATAACAGCTCAACCACTATCGAGATAGGAATTTTATAAGCCTACATGACAGCATTGAATTATTGTAGGCTCACAAACAACTGAACTTCACAAGTAATAACCACTTAAGAACCCAGTATTAGTTATATCTCTAATTTCAAATTTATAAATGAATGTTTCACAGGGTTAAGCATTTAGTAATGTTTGTGGGGGAAAAAAAAATCCAACCACCCAAAAAACAAGAGAATTGCGTATTTTGGGAAGAAAAACCCTCACCACTTATATTGCTGTACGTGATGCCTTCTGCAAAGAAACCTCGACCCACCAATAAAGTCCTGAAACGCCAACATTGCTACTATGACACATCACAAATTGCATTTCAGTTGTTAAAAGTCCACATTTTCCAGTCAGTTTGGTTCTTGTGCTGGATTACATCTTCAATATTGCAGCATGACCAAAGAATTCCCGAATCTTTCCCCAACACTTACAGATAAGATCTAGCAACTGCATAAATGCAGAGGTGGTGCATTAAAGTGAGATACTATCAGGCACCCAAGCAGTAACACAACATCGTGACATTACCAAACCAACATATTTTAGCCTTGGACAGAAACACCTGACAACAATATTCATGATTTCCAATACAGCATTATTTCCCCAGAGAAACTCTTTCCATTTTCCAAGCAGCTCTACCCCTTACTGAGGTATCTGGATTAGAGACAGCAAAAAAGCAAAGGAGATTTCTCTATGTATTTTAGGCTTAAAAAATATTATCCTGATAATAATTGCTTAATACTGCTTGATACCATTACCATGGAAGCCTTCAATTATTTTGGAAAGACACTTTTTCAGCATAACAGAGTACTTCCTGAGCTGGAACAAAATGGCTTCCTTCTCTTGAAGTCATCAAACTATGCTTGAAATTATAGTAATTTAAGACAAAAACAGAAATTTGCGAGTTTTATGCAATTACAGTCCTCTACACAAATAGGTCATAACAAAACTATCATTTTTTTTAAACCCCCTTTAGAGAAATTTCTGCACTATTTTTGTTAAGAAATCAATTCTCCATTTGAAATGTCACAGAGACTTGAATAGAATTGGTCCAGCTACGCAATAACTGGTATATCACTCTTCAAGTTTCAAACGCAAAAGAGATCGTACGACTTTGAACAGGCTCATCTCCCACAAATCTTTACTTAAAATCAGACTTACCTTGCAAAAAAATCTGTATAACATGAAAATAATTTCAGCTTAATTACTATAATAACATCTGTTAATTTCCCCCCTCCATCTGGCTTAAGCACTTCAAATGGCATCTTCTGTCAATCAAATAGGTTATATATCAAGTGTTGTCATTAAGACTTAAAAACAAGCCCGAGATACAAAGGCAACACTTGGTTAACTTTATAATACCGTTTTTTTAAAATGGAGGAACAATCCTTGCAGGTGTCAATAGAGCCTGAAAGGCACTCAAAACTGAAAACCAACCAGCCCACAACCATTAAAACAATCACTTGGTAACGTCTCCTAAAATTGAAATTATATTGAAAATGCTAAGGATTATTTTTTTTTTTAATTTAGGGTTTATATAGAGATCTGACATGGAATCAAGTTGTTTATTGCAAAGGGATTTTTAAAAAAAATGTTTTTAAAGATTTGAGTGCTGTAGCTTCAGAATTTTTACTTGCAACTAAAAAAAGCCAGAACGCAACTTTACCTTTTAAGTGAAAATAAATTAGTTACAGGATCTTTCAAGAAAATACTGTAGTTCTCAGTATCCAAAATAACATACTGTGCTCTGAATATATTGATTTAATCAGAAACTGATTGAAGATGTACAAGTGGACACTAGAAAATAGGAGCAATGATGGTTAAAGAACAAGAACAGTCATCAGAACTGTTTGCCTAGTTACGTACACTATTTGCTCACCTAGATGTCCTGTATAAATGTTAGAGAATCCAGTTGCTGATATCTGACCAAACATGCAATTCTGCAGTTACATGCCCGATAAAATTTGGTTATTCTGACTGTTATACATCCAGTGGAATACCGCACAGAACGATCTTAGTTTTATATACATATGATGCCTGTATTTTATGGGTAAGTAGCAAAACATTTTACTAACATGACAAAATCTTCTGATTAGCGCAGCATTCATTAAATGGTGACAGATGCTAGTATTAATTACATGTTGAATGGATCATTTTCACATTATGTTTCTTTTGTTACCAGCCTCATCTTTCTAGCCATCAGCCTGTCCTATAAGCAGATTAAGTATCAGCCTGTTTTGTGGGGAGGTGGTGGTGGTGGGGGGTCTGTATTCCTTGTTTGACCAAAATGAGCAACTGACCTTTTCCACACTACCCCACCATCTGGATTCTCGTCTTGCACTTTTCAGAACCTGTATTTATCATCTGTTAGACAATTCATAAGAAATTTTATTTTGAAAGGTTATTTGTGTGGCTATCTCAAGTCATCTTATGTTTAATGTGGAAAGCCATATGATTTACTGTTTGTACAAACAGATAACACCTATTGTTGTTTGTGACAAACATTACCAAATTATAACTGTCATGTCAAACAGTAATTTGGCATTTCAAGAGTGATTGAAACACACGTACAGTGAAAGGTAGGTGGAGAGGCATAGGTTAAACAAGTTGCCATCCATGATGTCAGTCCAGAGACACAAAAGATGCCCATTGTATGTAATATTACATGCACTTACAAAAAACAAAACCTATCCACTGTTCCCAATTCCAGGATTCCTAGAAAAACATACTTGGCCATAAAGTGTGTACTATTTAGCACGTTTATCCTGACATGTACACCAACTTCTCCTTCATAACAACTCAAAGCATTCCTGGAGGCTGGGGGAGGAAGAAATTGAAAAGTACAAATGGCAAAGTCATTTATTTAGAAATAATTTCTGCCATAAACAAAAAGGTTATAAACTGAAAGTTGGCAGAGGAGAAAGACGTCGGAATAACAACTGATTAAAGGATGATCAAGAGTCACCAATGTGATTTTGGTAGAGAAAGTTAAATACAATCCTAAAATCTAAATCACACAGAATTTTCCATATGACACAGGGAAGTAAAAATGCCTTTGCACATAGCACTTGTAAGACTTACTATGAAAAAAAAAAGTTTTAATTGGAAAAAATGCAGCAAAAAGATGCTGAAGTGACCTGGAAGTAGAGAGTCTGTTTCAGAAGTGGAGACTAACAAACCCAAAACAAACCCTATAAAGAGGGCGTGTTTATTAAATACATACAGCATTTTATATACACACATATATAACATTGTTACCTACACATGAGGGCAGTATTGAAGCTACAAGGTATCCACACACAAAGTAAGCTGTAAATTATTTTGTATAACTGTATTTCTAACCTTCAGAGAAATGACAATCTGGAGCAGTTATTTTGTGTGGAAGTAGCAGGGCAAAAGAAGCCTCACCACTTTGAAACACATCAAGTCCCATTTATGCCATGAAGATCTATTATGTGGTTGGATGAAACAGCAGGGACTAGGACTTGATGACCTGAAGTCATCTCTTTCAGCCTTGTATTTCTGCAGTGAGACTGGTAGATGCCCACACAGGGGAAACGTGGGATAGTTTCCCTGTATTTGTAAATTTATGATTGCAGCCTTAAAATAGCTACTTGAAAAAAAAATTCTTTTCACTGATGGTTAAAATGATCTCTGCTTCTACACAATCCAACTGGTTGTATCGTATTCTGTGAATACTCACTTATGCATCTGTACTCCTATATAGTTTACTTTTAGATTTGCAGTGAGTCACAAGCCTTTCCCCTTCATCTCAGGCTTTCTCCTTGAAGTAGCTTATGCAGAAACTAATTGGTAATCTTCCCTTCCTAACTTCTCAATAAAAGCACATGCTTGCTATTGGATAGTCAATACCTTTGTTTATAAAGTCCTGAGTAATGGCTTTAATTTTGAAATGTAATTGAAATTGAACCTGGGACGGAAGCTGTTGTTTGCTGCAAAATGGAGAGTTACTATCAGGGTCTCCTTGTAGCATTTTGGACACAAATACATCTGTAAGTGGGTGCATTTCTAGCCATTTCCCCCCCCCCCCCCCAACTACTGTTGCATTTGATCGGTTAGAAAAGTTCAAAGCAGACTCTGCTTCTAATATCTGTTTGCTGCCAGCAGGCCCTCCTTTCTTTTTTACAGGTGTCCTAGCTTCTCTAGATTTTAGTTAAATATAAACAAGCATGCTGAAGTACACCTTCTTATTATTACAACTGACAATATTGAAAGTAATAAATAAATGTTTTCCAATTCATTTTTGCAGTAATAAAATAATTCACATGCTTACATCTGAGGGTGTGTGCCCTTGCGGTATCACACTCTAGGTACTCTTTTTGTCTGTCTTGTCCTCTTTATTTGACTATTGTCCTACACTTAGCTTCAGCAAACTTCTTCGCGTATGGTTAACTTCGCCCTCAGAGAAGTCCTTTCTTTTAATTTACAGCAATTCCAGTTCATTTATTTTTAGTTGTACAATATACAATAGTTTGGGCTTCCTGTACTGACCTTGAGGCAGTAGCAGAATTAAAAAAATCCTTCTGGAGAACATCCCTAACATATCAGATTGTGTGATGGAAGAAAAATGTCAATTCCCTAGAATGAGAGGAAAAGTCTAAACAAGCATCACAGACACTTCACATGAACACAAAGCCTGCTGCCACAGACTTGCTTTTTCCCCCAGATATGGCCTTCTTGTCCAAGTAAATTTTTTGCCCTAACACATTCTGAAGACCACCTGTATTTTTTGACTTGATAGTCAGCTGATACCTGGAAATCCTGGCCATGACCACGTGCTCTGGAGCTGTGTAAAACATGCCTGATAAATCAATAACTTAATCCTGAAGGAGTTTAATTTACTGCTCATGTAAAGCCCACAGAGATCATTCAAAGTAGGACAACACTCACAGAAATATGGAAACCTTCATACCAATCCACCGTGCAGCCACAAACTCCCTTTTTGGTTTTAAAGAAAAACAATGAACTGTTTCAAAACCACTGACTTCAAAGAATGGGACTATTCAAAGTACCAAATGTCAGCATTCATGTAACTGTGCAAGGTTGGGGGCTTAGACTGTAAGGTCTTTCAGGAAACTATTATTATTTATTACGAGACTGCAAAATAGCATACTTGGAATGCAAAAAACCCAAAAAAAACCCCAACCAATTAGGCTTCCTAGATGCTAACACAGTATGGCTTACATGATACATAACGTGGCACATCGGTGATTTCTTCAATTACTGTTTCTGACACAGATCTCTTTGGGAGACTTCATAGCCTGCAGAAAGGATAAGTAGCATCCAGAAGTTTTATGTGTACAGCAGTTAAAAACACGGAGATTACTGATGTGAGGTTACTTGTTTTCAGCAATAGTGAATTCAAATGTGATTGAATTGGGAAGTTTTGCTGATGCCCTCACCAGCTTCAGAGGATATAGTGATATATTCAAATACATATGTTCATTGCATTATACTCAATTGATATTACTGCCATAAAACCAAACCAAAATTTTTCAAATAATCCAAACCCATTCTTTTTCAATAACACTAAGTTCCTGGTAATGCTTTTGTAAAATAAACATTTACAAAATGATTTCAACTTACTTCCACTGACAGTTACATAGCTTTTTGCACAGTTTATGTTAACTGACTTCAGTTTGTTTTAAGGATATATTTGGGCAGCTGAAAACAAAACTGAAAATAGGCATCTGAAGTGTTTGACAGGAAACCAATCTGAGAACCAAAAAACTGAAGATAATAATAATTAGGAACATCTTATATTTATTATGAGTGCAAAAACGAATGGTTAAAAAATCCATAACATTCAATTACATATTCTATGAACAGACACACCACTGATACGGTTCTCATGAAGTCAATGGGACAGGCCCATTACAAGCTACAGAAAACACGTATTTCCCAGCTATTGTGCAGCACTGTAATTAGCCTCAGTTTCAGTGGCAAAGCTCCCTGAAGTTGCCTTGTCAGTTGTACCTTATTTTAGTTTTTTTTTTAGGAAAGTGAAACAAGACCCCCTTCTGAAACAGCTAAAGACAATGTAACTTAAGAAGAAAATCTAGGCAGCTGAGAGACCAAAACAAGCAGCATATAACATACAGAATACAGATAATTTGGAATTGAGCTGAACTTCAGTTTGTCGCCTCCCCTTCCCAGTAATTTCTCAGTTACAAAGGTGACAATCCCCTCATACCTGGAAGAATACATATTCACTATTTTGGTTTACTTTGGGAAAATAAAACAAACCCTTCCTCCTAGTTTCAAAATACGTTGTTTTTTGATTCAGTGAGACATTAAAAAAACTTCCTCAGAAAATTTTTTGAAACTTCACAAGTTCTAAATCACTATGTCCTGCCTGAGACAAGCACTTACATTCATCTCTTCTACATACAAAGTCAACCTGGTCAAAATGAAACAACAATTATAGAAGACTTGCATTTTTATTTCATAACCTTACAGACTCATAATGAAATTTGCTGGATCGCATTTGTTTACTATCAAATATTCCTCATCAACGATTACTATTAGATTATTCTGAAACACATTCATATAGCACATTTTGCAGCATATTTAAAAAAAAATCCAAAAAATATCTGCCAGGATATTTAGCATTGCTTATTTCTGTGATCAGAAAACCAGTTACATACACAGCCATAAGGCAAGGAGACCTAAACATCTTCAGGTACCATATGGAAAATATACACAGTCTTCCCATTCCCAGATGGGTAAGTGCAGTATTTTCCTGGAATGAGACGCAAGACTATTGCTCCTCCCTGCCCTCCCAGGTCTAGTTACTCTGAGAGTGCAGCTAAACTTATCTTTCCTTAGGGGAAATATTGCGATGTTACTTAAATATTTGTTATTTACTCTACATGTTAGTGTCTCATTTATTTGTGAGGCGTTTCTAAGAGTACGCTGAAGATTGTTTTAAGGTTACAAAGCCACAGGTGGGTACATACTTCTGCGCAAGGCTACTAACTCCCTATTTTGCAGGATCTGCTTTTCCCCGCTTCCTCTGGCCCTCACCCAGACGCCTTCCCACAGGCCTGGGCTACTCCAGGCAGAGAGAACCTCCCACCTACAGGGCTCCTCGTCCTGCACACCTTCCCTAGGAAATCATCCTTTCCGGCGGCAAACCCTTACCTGCTGCCAGCTACTTACCGCCACCACGTCTCACGGCGGCAGCAAGGCGCTCCCAGCCCTCAGGAGGCCATGCCAGCACCACTTGCCGGCGGCGCCCCCCGGGTCGCTATCCGGCGGCGTTAGCAGGAGACCCTCGCTCTTCCCCAGCGCGGCGCTGCGAGCCCCTCCGTTCCTCACCAGCTCCTGCCCGCAAACGGGCCCTCGCTGAAGCCACTGCCGCTTCAGGAGCCGGGCGCAGGCCGCAGCCACCTTCCCTTCTGAGCAGAAGGAGGAGCGACGGCCGTGAAGCGAGGGGAGGGGAACGGCGGGGCAGAGGCCGCTCCCCGCCGGCGGGCGGCCCGGCACCCAGCTCCCGCCGGGCAGCGGCGGAGGGCCTGGCTGGCGGCCGGGGCCTGCCCGCGCGTCTCCAACGCGTCCGCCCGCAGCGGTGACGCCATTTTGGGACGCTGGAAGGCGGTATCCATGGCAACCAGGAAGAGGCGGACATCACGCGGGGTCACCGGGAGCCCAACCCTCTCTTAAAGGAGCAGGGCCGGTAGTAACGCGGTGGCCGGGCAGGGTCCTCGCCCCCGCCGCCGGCAAAGCCCCGCTCCCCCGCCGGATCCGCCCCCCTCCCGCGCCCCCCGCCCTCACCCGAGGGGAGACTGTCGTGCGGACCCAGGGGTGACGACCCCGGCGGAGGGATACTGACCGCCCAGCGACGACCCCGCCGAATGCAAGGAGCGGGGCGAGCATAGCAACGCAGCGGGGTCTGCGTGGGGGGGCGGCAGCCGAGACAGGGGCCGCCCGTCGGCCCAGGGGTCGCGCAGGCCCCGGCAGAGCCCCGGAGACGGGAGAAAGTAGTCCCACAGCCTCCCCCTCACGCCGCTGGAAAGGGTTCGGCGGCGGAGGCGGCGGACGAGGCGCTGCTCGGTGCTGCGGCTTCAGCTGATAATTGAAGGGAAGAGAGGCGGCTGTTGCCGGGAGGAGGGGAGGCACGGAGCGTCTGCGGAGGCCGCATCGGGACAAACTAGGTACTCGGGGCCCCTCCGCTCTTTTAGGGGGCGCCGAGGAGGCGGGCGCGGGGCGCTGTAGCGTTGGGCCCCTCGGTAGCCTCCGGGTCGGGTGGCCGGGCCTGTTGTGTCATCCCCGGCATTAGCCGAGCTGCCCTTCCCGGCGGCCCGGGGCAGGGGGAGGGGAGCAGCGCCATCCCGGAGCATTGTTGCGGATTGGGGAGGTGGGGACGACACGACGCCGCGCTGGTGAGTGTGTGTGTGTGGGGCCGGAGGTGTGTAATGGGGCGAGAGGAGGGGGCCCTTCGTTGAGGAAGGGAAGGGGTGGAAACGGAGCTGACAAAATGGCCAGGCAGTCACTGGAGCCCGCTCTAGGGACATCCCCTCTCCCCCCCGGCGTCGAGCAGAGCTGCTGCCCGCGGCTTCGCCTCGCCCGGGCCGCCCGGCGTGTGGGGGGAGCGCGGCCTCCCCGCTCCGGGCCCTGTGGAGCTGCTGATACAAAAGGGCAGTGTCAGTGTTGACACTGCCGTACCGATTTGTATGCCCTTCCCCGTCTTCTCCCTCCCCCGCTCCGGCTGGCCCTCTTTTCCCCAATGGCTCTGCTTTTTGTTTTTTGTTTGTTTTTTTTTTTTGTTTTTTCTTTTCTTTTTTTCTTCCCCTGAAGGAGCTATCGAATATCTTAAAGGAAAAAATAGCAATTCCTCTTGTCTTCCCCCCTGCCCGGCTCGATAAAAATGCTAAATAATCGGCCGACGTCCATCTTTCACAAGCCTTTGGGGGGGAGGAAGAAGGTGGGAAGAGAATGGAGGCCCCTGTAGGGTCGGAGTTTCAGTGCTGGCTACCCACAAGAAGGGGTTATTTTCGCAGTTAATGTTTTAGAGCTGATGTTTTTGTTGCTTTCAGTCAAGAAGCAAGTTGCCTGGTCCTCGCGTTTGCTTGCATAATGCGTCGTACTTGGAGGCTGATCAAACGCTGGGTTCTGCCTTTCCTGCCTGGCGCTTCCTCCTTCCCCAGCGGGCTGGGGGGGCTGGGGAGTGGGAGAAGTTTTGAGGTGCTGGTAGCACTGACGCCAGCCACCTCCTGGGTCCTGCTCCGCTTATCTGGGGCTGGGAAACAAACTGATACCGGGGCTTTCGCCAGACCTGTAGGCCCATCTTCCTGCTGTTCAACTTTTTTATTGTTCCCCCTTCCCCCACCCCCCCCCCCCCGCCTTCCTAGTGCACTGGCTTTCTCGACAGCCAGGGGTTTTCACAGAACGGGAGTCCGAAAGTCTAGACTGTGAACCGGAAAATAATAGGGGAAAGAATGGAAAGTTATGTCAAGGGCTTTGGGGGAAAAACATCGACGTATTGAACAAAGGTCCTGCCTGTATTGGAGAGAGAGGCCTGCATGTGAGGCCCGATTGTGTCGCATTTACACACGGGGAAGAAATGAGTGCTTGGTACTGGCCTAAATTTATTCTGTAAGTCTGGCATGCAACTTGGGAACGTTTTTAGAGTGTGTGCAGTTTGTTTTCAGGGTGGTTTTATTATGTGTAGCAATCCAATAATAATTTTAATTTGAAATAGTTTTTTTCAAAAGACTGTTCAAGGTTTTTTTTTTTTCCTGCCTTGTTCAGCAGAAATAATATTGATCCACACTGTAACACAAAACTTTACTCAAACAGGAAAACTTCCACAGTTTGTGTTATGTGTATTATGAATATTGAGCTTTTCCTGGTGCTTTAAAGGCTGTCAGAAAGAGGGGTTGAGTAGTTGCTGCCTGACAAATATGAAGTACATTTTTCATAAAGAGAAAGAAGAGGAATTCCAAGCGCTTAAGTTAATTTTACAGGTTTTTATGATGGGAACTCTTGTTGTGGATATACTTTCATTGTAAGACTTTAAAAGCTGGTAAGCATTGCTGTGATTACTTCCGTTTATCTCCAGTTTATTATTTTCTCCCCACTTCTCTCTCTCTTCTCTCCCACCCTCAAGACTAGACTTTTAATTGTATATCAGTGTTTTTTGGTATTTGATTTCTGCTGAAACAGAATTGTGAGGTTTTTAAGTTTTTCATTTAGCTTAAAGTTTTTTAAAATATTTTTTTACATATATAAAAATTTGCATAGTGAACATAAAAGCAATACTTGAAAAATACCTGTGTAGTGCTCTATTGTTTGGTAACCTGTTTATTAAATATTGATAGGGATAAAATGTATTTATGAAAAAGTGTTTCAGTTTTTGCAGCTAATATTTTAACAATATTAGATTTGAACTAAGAAGTTTAAAAGCAGTGTTCTGGTGAGTAAATACTGTAAATAATACTTCGAGTTTTCAGTAACTTACATGTTTTTAATGTGCAATAGTTGTAAAATGTAGCTGATTGTGAATGGCTTGGATCTGGGTTTTGATCTTAAAATGGAAGGGTATTTTTAGTTTTTATTGTTTGGTGTATCCTGTTGTTGTGTTAGAAATATGGGTAACCTGATTTCTTCCCCCCCTGCCCCTCACTCCTAGGGTCTTTCTGAAAAAATGAGAGTAGTAAGCTTGAATTGACAATTTTTAAGTCTGAATGTTTCTTCAATCTCCAGATAGTTCCAAAGGTAGCAGCCTAAACAGGTCTCAGCTGTTAGTAGAAAAATTGTAGGTCATCCACAGTGTGACATTACTACTTATTAATATAGCAGATCTACCTCAATAGGAGTGCTGACCTGTTGAGTAAGAGGCTTATGAAAATGGCTTCTTTTGATGTCTTGCAAAAGTTCTTTAGGCTAAAGTGACCATGAGGGAAACAACCTGTATCTTCCCTGTAAATGAATATTCAGAACTATCATTCTCAATGGGGAATCATGCACAAATTCACTTTTTTTTAAATTTTTCTTTTTATATTACATTTTGACTGTCCTCAAACCTGGCATGTAAGTATTACAGGAAAAAAAATTCTAATGAAAACTTGTGTTTATAAAATAATTCCTAAATTTGAGGCACAAAGCTATAGGCAACAAAGACACTGTATTCCTTCTGCAGCAGTTTAGCAAAATGTAATGCAGCTGACTTTTTGTCGCGTCTTCATTCCTGACATCATTTCTGTGTGGGTCATTACATCACTGATAAGTACAGTTATTTACTTTGAGACAATCCAGGAAGACAACCTGACTAAATTACTTTTGTTTCTAAGCAGTGAAGCTAAAGCACGAGTAGAAAGGTTATTGTTTTACTAACCTATGTGTTTGTACTTAATTTGCAGTGTAAGTGCATCTCAGAACTATCTGTGTTAATCTTAGATTTATAGGCCATGCTGTATTTCCAACAAGCTAATTAGTAAGCATCATGTAGAACACTTCTGATCACGGGTCACACAGACTAAATTATTGTGACAAAGAATAATCAAATCCTAAAGTTGCACAACATGGTGTACTATCACATTATCAAAAACTTAACCTTGAAAGTTTCTGGGATCTCCCACGGGCCTGTTGGATGATCTCTGTCCTGTCCATTACCTGTCAAATAGTAATGTTGTTTTTAAAGCACTTCGTGGACTCTGTGACACTCTTAATAGTGGAAACTTTTCATCAAGCTGTTGCTGCCCTATTCAGTGCTCCTTCTGAAGGCAGGAGTACATCTGAATTTTTTTGTAGGGTAACAGATTACCTTTGGGTCAGTGGGTTTATTTTTCTCAAGAAGTAATACTTTTACTTTGCTCTTAATATTTTAATCCATACATTGTACCATAGATTTATGGCGGTATATGAAGCAACTTCTTGTTGAACATTTTTGTAGCGAAGTTATTCAGGACATGAGGTTGGTAACTGCAAAACAAAGTATCATTAACTGTTTCTTTTTTTCTCCTGATATTTTTTCAATTTGCACGAAATAACTTGTTTCTCAAGGAGCAGAATTGTTTTCAGACTTCTCACTGGTGATCATGGCAAAAATGCTTGTATGTAGCGTCTTGTTTCAGGATGTCTTTTTTTAAACCAAGTGATTAACTTGAAAACATGAATTCTGCCATCTTCTGTAAGTAAAATTCCTAGCTACACATGGTATCAAGTGTACAGTCAGTGTGAAAGATGGTGCTAAGTCAACTAGCTTCTTCACTGCATGCGAAATTTCAGATAGCAGTGATGGTTACTTTAGTGCAAAGATTAGTTTTGAGGAGCAATTGTTCTCCTAATCCTACCACGTGATAAAATTTTTCTCATCAAGTTGGTAGAATCTAACTGTGTAAATATGCAGTCATATTCTCCTTCAATTCTGTCTGGCAGCCAGGGTTCGAGCACATATAACCAATCTGTTTACGCTCACTGTCTATAATAAGGCTTGTCTTGCAGTGTACTGGCTGTTGCCAGTCTTACTTGACTCATGAACATGCTCAGTAGAAATATGGCAGAAAACTGCCACGTATAAGAGCAATAGATAGTCAGCTTTTGAAATGAAGACTTTTATATAGGAAACATTGGGAAGGTTAGGCCTATATCAAAAAAGTTAATCATGGTGATCTAATACTGAACTTCAATATTAAAGATGCATGAGAAGTACTAGCAATGCTGTTCAAGCCGTAGTTGCCTTCAGTTGCTCCAAAAAAGCCTCTCTTGTCATGATTCATAGAGTAAGCCAGTTTGGAGAGGACCTGTGGAGGTCACTTGGCCCTTCTCACCACTTGACTTTATCTACTCTTGTATAAATAAACTGTACTGATGAAGTAACTCCATCTTCTTGAGTAGTAAGAAAGGGGAAAAAACCCCAAACGACCTACAGAGGTATATGTAGAGAAGAAACCAGAAGGATTCTGTGTGTAACAGTACAATGCTGTCTCATAGAGAAGGGGGGAAAACACAGTTTCTCCGTGTTTTCTGAATGGATTGCTCTGCTTTGTGATGGTGTCCACAATGAAGTGTGCATGCTGAACTGCAAAGATTTGACCTTCTGAAAAGGTATGGAAGGGTCTGAGTCATCTCCTGGAATGTGAACCTGGAGTTATAGGGAGCAATTTGGTATTTCAAAATGGAAGCTGAGGTCCCTGGTACTTCTTGAAGATGGTGACTGCTTTTTTAAGATATGAAAGGCCAAGTATATTTCACGTTTATTCTGCTTGCAAAGTAACTTGTTACTGACAACTTTTTTTTTATTTGTTGCATAACATCCAAATAAGCAAACTTAGTGTAAAGGGCATCTACTTGCTAGACTTCTGTAAAGGTGGAAATGAAAGAACACAAACATTTTTTTCTCATGTACATGTGTTATTTGGGGACAAAGGTATTAAACTTTCAGAAGTCTGTGTGATGTAATGAGACGGGCATTAGAGTCAATACCAGTGATAGGCATCTCCTTCAGATCTGTGGCTATTATTGTGTGTTTAAAACATGGTTAGTATCAATTGTTATTAATGCAGAGCAGTAACTATAATGAAGAATTTTTAATTGGTTTTTTAGAGGTAGTTCCTAAAGGTAAAACCATTAGGAAAAACAGGCCTGGGACAAGCCTTCATAGGTCACCTAGTACAGATTTATGCTCCAAGGTAACTAGATCTAGTCTCATGCTGTCTTTGCTTTTAGGAAACGTGTGTGCCATTTTCTCCCTAATCTTTCTCCATGTCTAACTTCTGTCTTACTTGCTTTGCTATCAGCTTGTTATGGTTTATCTGATCTATTACGAGTAGGAGAAATGATCTCTTTTTCTCTACTGTGGGATTTTATGTGCTTTAAGCCTGTTCTGTATCTCCTCTCTTGGTCCAAGACTGCTTAGATGTAAAAGCAGAAGTACAGGTAAATAAATGTGGACATCAAAAATATACTTAGGTACTATCTTCTAAGTTGAAACCAGGAAGTTTTCAGGAGCAATATAAATGAGTTGAGGCATCAAAAAAGGGAAGATGTAAACAAGGCATAGTAACACTAGTGATGGAATTCAATATCCCCCATGCCTGCCTCCCCACACACCCCAAAGACAAGGGAAAACACATGCACACATATACCTCCCCCCCCCCCCCCCCCCCCCCCCCCCCCGCAACAATCAAGGCACTTGAGTTAAATGTCTTTGATGCTGGTATAATGATTAGGTGCTTATTTAACTCCTGGAGTTAATGAGGAGAAGCTGTCTTTACATTATGTATCTTTGTGGAGTATGAACCTGTGGTAGATGCCTATTTTTGGACAAGATAATATTGTAAGACATGGTTAACATCAGGGCTGGAAGATGGCATCTTATCCATGTTAATAATGTTCTGTGTCTTCCAATGTCAAATCCCTTATGTAATTATCCTATTCAGTATAGAGAGTGTCCCTTCCTGGAAGGTGTGTGCAATGTAACTGAACCTTCTGATCACAGATGAGATGTGGCTATGCATTTAAAGGGAACTAATGAAGAAAGTAACTTAAGGTGCATATTAATAGGCTGTATACTGAAATATAAACTTGGAACTCTGCCTTCCTTGGAGAGCAAATGTTCTCTTCCTCTCTATTTTGAGGATATACTCTGTTACAATCAAATTACTGACTGGGAACTGTAATTGCTCTTTAAAACTTGTTTCAGGTATAATAGCTTGATGAACTCATCCATGGTAAAGGGATGAGGGGAAGGTGGGAAACGGCTAACTTGAACAAGGACCCGCAGTCATAGTCTGCGTGTATAAGCATGATATGATAGTACCTGAGAAGAAGCTGCATAGCTAGGTTTCAGATCTTTAAGTAATACCAGTAATCAAAATAAATGAATGGATGTAATTGAAGGGGCAGGAATACCATTGGTGTACGTAAAAATGCAATTTGATTTGAAGTTAATTAGAAAATTCCTGGAGAAAACCGCATTTCAATTGAATCTCATTTAAAGCAAGTGATAGAAGCTAGGTAACTTTGGCAAACTTTAAGCCAGGATTCCAAGTGTTAAAAGTTGTGCTTTGAAGATCTGCTACATTGTATTCCACAATGTTTTTCATGTTTATGTAATGACTGTGTGTGCTGCTATATCTTAACTCTGGTAGCATTCTGCCCGATTTATTTAGCAGATAGCTTTCTACAGTAAAACACTGGTAGTAACAATGAAGACCTGCATTATACCCTAAGATTATGGATTAAATAAGTTAGTTTCATTCTGTTACTCAGTTATGAAAAGCTGGACAGAAGAACAAATGTATTTCTTTGCCAAAAATAAGATGGCAAAGATCCTTTCTTAAAAGTTGTCATAGAATAAATTTGAAGTTGATATAGTTCTGTTGCATATTCCCTATTTCTCATTTACCTCAAGTGTTTGTAGACTTGCAACTGAATGTAGCCATGTTTCATACTAGAGCCTTGACAGAGGGAGTCCAGCTGAAAACTATTATCATCCCTTTGTAACTAGAATTGGAAGAAGCACTGTTAAGAGAAATGCTGTTTTTTAAAAAAATACATTTAAATAGTTTGTGGAGAGAGTGGCTCTCTTCAGGTTAACTGTGAAGAGGAAAGATGATTTTTGTGGAATTTAGTATGTGAAGGAATGGTACTGCTTAAATGCCTTCCATTAATGTTTAAATACTTGAGCACTATAGTCACAGTAGTAAGGATGGGAGTTTTTTCTTTTTTTTTTAATAGCTTAGGGGTTCTTGACATACTGCCAAAACCAAAGTGGAGTTGGAACAGAATGGGCACTGAAGATTTTGATTTAACTGTGCTGTATGCAGATGAAGTCAAGTAAGCTAGAACCTGAGAACTACTGTATATTTGGAAAGTTAAGTGCAAATGTAGTAATCAGTTAATTTTGAGAGCACACTTAAAATAAATGTAAAGTTGCTTGTGATGCTCCACTGAAGTGACAGGCAAAGTAATCTCAATCTGTCATTTTCAAAACAATGCAATGAACACACTTGTTGCTGTACTTTATTGCTTCCAGAAGCTGTCTGGAGTAGAGTGTATTCTCTTGGTGTATTAGGCTTTTTCCTCTGTCACAGACTTAGCCACAAGCTGTTAAAATTCTTGTAGTTCTAAATAAAGTAGACTGGTATTGGGTAACTTAAGTCAATGCGTAAAATCAATGTAGTTGTATCACCTATTTTTCAAACGTCTTTATTTCATGTATTTTGTTCAGATGAAGCCTGAGTTTCTATTAGACTGAGAACTTACACTTGAATTCTAGCTATGTTTCCTGCTGGCAACAGCTGTATTGTCACCAGAAACACCTGGTCAACTCCCTCAACTTGTTCTTAGCGGTCTGACTGTTCTAATCTAGCATTGTTTCTGTTGTGGTATCTGCTGTATTGTTGCAGTTTTGTGGCCACTTAAAGTTACTGGAAACCCTATTAGATCTCACCTGTACTATTAATGCAAGTAATTCTGATCTTGTTTTAGTGGTGGTAGAGCATTTTAAAAACTTAATCAAAAGTAAGCCAAGTAGGTTGCTGTGCATAGCAAAATTGCTTAATGTATTTTTATCTAAAAGCTGTTCCCCTTCAACTAAGAAATTGTTTCTTCCTTACAGATTTTTAGATTTGCAATATTGTTTTGCTTCAACAAAATTATGTTAGGCTATTTGGAAAGACAGCTCAGTAAGATAGCAAATCAAGCTATATAGCAGGTGATATGGGTAATTGATCTAGCAACAGAGTTAAATCAGTACAGAACTTTCTCTGTTCTGTAACCCCTTCTGAGATTGAAGTTGTCTTGAATGTTGTTAACAACTCAGTTACAAAATATCTATGTTGTCCTTGCATAGTGTTCCTGGGTTTTTGCCTGCTAGTTCTAGGTGGAGATCTTTCTAAAAAAATTGAGTAGCTCATTTGGTTTTCTGATTGTGATAACTCTGGCATATTTCCAACACCCCTACCTCCCTGCACACACATTGGGAGATATCAAACATGAACATATGGGCACAGAGTGACACAGCAGTAGAAGGATCAAATTGGGTAAACAACCTCTGCATAGAATAACCCTATCCAAAAGTGTGGTGTATGGTTTGTGGTTTTTTATTTTTAAATCCTAGGACTTGCTGCTTACTGCAAGAACTTGCTTTGGAGAGCTATCTTCTGCCTTCCCCCCCCAACCCCTTTCCAGCAGAAGGTGTGGGGACAAGTTTTTTTTCCAGAGTTTCAGTGGTAGGTACCATTGGACAGGACAAGAAAAACGTCACAAACTGTAGATAATACAGGTTTGCTTCTTTGCAGTGTCTTCTCTGACTTCTACGTTCTGAGGTGTGGGTGTTAAGATAGCAAGAATGGTGTTTTAGTTATGGCCTTAGCAACAAAGTCAAAGTGGGGGTGGCCTTTGCTAGGAACTGAGCCTTTAAAATACTTTTTGTAGCAGAGTGTCTCAGTCCTGAGCAACATGAGCATCTTGTCTCTGTTGGTTGGCCTAGTAGAACAACAGAACTTGTTATTTGTCAGTTTTTGGTAAGGAGAATGAAGTACTACTGTCTAGGAATAATCTTAGTAAGAGACCTCATAATGCTAGAAGTGTAATCTGCTAATATTATTGGTATATCACTTAAATCTCTTAATTTGCAGCCATCTAAAAAGCAGTTGTGTGTGTAGTTTTTTTTTGTTTTGTTTTTTTTTCATACTTGCTTTTTTAATTCTTCAGCCCTCCTAGGAGATCCTTTCAGAATGTCATTTCTTGAAATGTAGGATCATCTAATTTTCAACCTGCAAGTTTCTCATAACAGTTTTGCCTGCTAACTGCATCAGTGCTGTCTTCTCATCTTAAATAATTTTTTTCTCCTGGTGTTTTACCCTTTGCACTTACAGAAAGCATTTATAACCTTTCTGTTGCCAGGCTAAATAATACTGGCTTTATTAGTCGCCTTCTGTAAGAGTACTTTTCTTTCAACTGGAATTCATCTCTCTTGACCAAGGCCAGCTGTGATGGGATAGAGTATTCCAGATAAATACTTCTTTTGTACAAAAGCACTGGAGAATTCTCAGTTACTCTGTAATAGTGTATATACTTAAGCATTGGTTCATCTTTCTTACCCCCCCTCCTCTCCATTCTTTTCCAGTTATCACTATGTAAGTAACTGTAACATATAGTCACTAATGCTGATGTCAACTGACAAGGGCTTGGCTTATAGCAAAAGTTCTTGTTTTTAGTACTGAGATACAGGATCTCTGTGCTGCTTGGTGGTTTTGTACTTCATATTCGTATCATTGCAAAATTTCTCATTAGAATATTTTACTGTTTTGTACTTTTGACACATACTTACTATTTTGAGGGAGGGGAGGAGGAGATGAAATGGAGCTTTTAAGTCTTGATAGTTTGGAGAACAGCTCTGGCTTTAGATAATCATATCACCTGGGTAGTTATGCTGAAATAAGCAAGGCTGTAACAATAATACAGCTTTCATCTTATTTCATAGTTTCCTTTTATGGGTAATAGTCTGTTCATCATTACAAATACTTTCTGCTGAAGTCATATGATGATGTGTTCTATTTGGATGCTACTTAACAGCAATTGGTTGTTTAAATGGTTAGGGGTTTAAGAAAACAGAAATAAAATAATGGAGGACCTCTCTTCTGTAAGCCTGGAAATAGTAGCAAGAGTCCTGAGTTCTGCCATCAAAAGATCTTTCAATTCTGGAATTTACTGGTGTCCTGTCATTACTGAAATCAGGGTTTCAAGATTTAATTCCATCACAAGTTTAAGGTTATTGCCTGTTTTCTAGTCTTATAAGTGTTTAAGCACCCATAGCTTACAGAAGCTGTCACTTTAAACTTTTTTTGTTTTCCAATGTGGGCCTCTGCACATTAACAAAACCATGAATATCTTGAATCCAGCTATGTCTAAAAGAGAAAGTACTTAATCCAAAATATTCTTGCTCTTCTGTGTGTGTTTGAAACTGACAGGGGTGGAAAGCTCTAGGTTAATAGTCCTCATCAAAGAGTACTTGTACTCTTTTGCTAAACTCTGATTCAGTGAGGGTATCTATCTATCTATATATGTTCATAGAGTAAACAAATATAACTTCATGGCACTACTGACACAGTGGAGGAAGGTAGGCTGTCGTGAAAAGTATTTGGAAGAACCAGTCTTAAATCTTAGTTTCTCAGGAAGGGAGAAGGGCCTGTTCCTGGAAATACTGTGAATGCTAATGGGATCTCTTTTTAAATAGCAGTTTAGTGTTTAGTTGTGTTTTGGTTTTTTTAAGCGAAGTGACAATTCTTCCTTACTGTGTTTTTTTGGATCACTTCAGATTGAAGTACTTTAAATGGCTGACTTTTACCCTAAAATATCTAGTTGGCAGCTAAAGGCTAGCAGGAAGAAAAAAACCAATATGCAGAATTGTGTCTAAGTGTTCAGCTTTATACCATTAAAATCTAGCTGAATTGTCATGAATGTTATAGGTATACCGTGAAAGGCAGTTGCTCCCACAGGTACTGCTGTGTTTAGTTACCTTAAGGGAAGGTGGTCTAAAGATGTTAACTTGCAATACTTAAGCGTTGAACAGCTGAGGCAATGAAATAAAGGACCCAGAGTTTTGTGCCCATCGACTCATGAATGCTCCTCAGAGATCACCGTGTGAGACAAATAGAGAAGATGCGAACTACTGTACTTCTGGTTCTCAATAGCTTCTATGAGACATAAGTGAGTGTATCTTTGCTTTATATTATCCAACTCATTAAAAAAACCTACTTCAGAAGGATTTGGTCTTTCTGTTGACAATATCAAAAGTGGAAAGTGACTAAGGCAAGTCCAGACCTGTGACAAAGTCTTAAGTTTACTTAAATCAAGGTAGTTTGTTACTATGTAATAGTATTCCAGGTTATGGCAACAAACTAAATTTGCACCTACTCTTGGGGGTTTTTGCTGCATTGCTGGGAAGGTTGGTGGCCCAGTTACCAACTAATTTTAAAATAAACATTTGTGGTTGGATGTAGTCTAAGCTGCTTTGTTTTTTATACCTGCATAGACTGGAGTAGTGTTTGTGGTTGGAGAGTAAAGGAGAAGCTGATGTAATTTCAGGTTGCTTCAGCAGAATTCAAAAACTTTTACTGGTGATGGTGATAGTTGGAAGTGTCAAGTTTTAAATAATCTTTATAAACTTTACAGATGTAATTATTTTTTTTATCAGTTTCTGAAGTTTGTGCTGAATTCAAATACACAACTGGTCTGCACAGGCATTAGACTGAAACTAATAGTGGTACTCTATCTCTGTACTTTCTGAGGTAATTGTGTAAACAAAGGGGTTTGAAATAATGTGCTCAAAGGTAGGAACTTTGGATAAATATGTAGCAGTTGGAAAATAATTCCTATGAAGTACACGTGACTTTCACTTAGGTTTTGTATCGGAGGAACTGACTTTCCTTTCTAATTTACTTAGATGACCGCACTCAGTAGGATGTCTCCCAGGAAACGTAGTTGGGTTTTTACTTCCTTCAGTACTGTTGTACTCTTTGTAAGTATAGTGGAGTTCAGCTGAAAAACCGGTAGCGTTAATGCCCTTAAGTCTGGCTTGTTTAGATTTTTTTCTCCTTAGACTGTACTGTCATTTTGGTAGCAAGTTAAATCTTTTATGAAGAGTGTAAGGAAGTGTAATCACCATTAAGCTTAGTTAATGGAGTTACTAAAAAAAAAAAGTGTTGAGCCCAGAATGTCTGTCATACTTGAATATGTACAGAATGTTTATGCTGTCATTTTAATTAATTAGAGAAGTATCCATTATAAAACACACACTACTATACCACATCTGAAATGTTTTTCCAGAAAATAAAAAAAGCACCCCTGAAACTGTCAGGTTCTTATCATTTAGCTATTTAATGTAATAAATAGTCGTACTAGTATATGCTAATAGCATATGCTGTCATTGATATTTGAAATGACAACACCAGACTGCTGTTTTGAAAATTCAGTGTTAGAAGCTTTATACCCTCCACTCTGTAATTAGTCAAAATAGGCATTTAATAGGAAATAGCTGAAAGTGTTTATTAATAGATACCACAAGTTTGGTGAGCAGTGTCTTCATTAACTTTCAGTTCTGTGGGAGAAGTTTGTGCTGGATGACAGATCAAGCTGTCTTCAAATTGCAGTATGCAGTATCTGTGTCCCAAAACTGTTCTGCCAGGGGAGCCCTTAAGTACAAAGAAACAGACAAGCGAAGTTTGAAAGGCATAGAAGAAGGACCCAAAGTTAGTAGTAGTAATTTGGCATGGTAGCTAATGGGGGTTGGAGGTGCTAGGAAATAATTTTTGGGAGAAAAGATTTGCTTCAAAGATCTGAAGTGGGAAAGTAGACGTAGTAAAGATAGTGTGATTACTAGAACACTTCATTGCTCATTAATTATATTTGGCATGGGGATGTGCATGCTCCTAGCTGAGTATCTTTGATTAGCAAAACGGATGTAGGATTCATAAAGGCTGCAGCCTTTATGAAATAACTAAATTTTGCATTTGATAAGATAATGTGTAGAGGGGAGGAAAGGAAGAAACTGTGCTCACTTCTGGGCCTACAGGTATTTTCCTTCTTCCTTCATAAGCCTGCCTATTTCATATTCCTTCTTTAATCTCCGTTCCCTGTGTGCTTTTTATTCAAGTGCTCCAAAGAGAGTTATTCTGTCTTGCGTTGTGATGAAGCTGCCCTCTCCAGTGAAATCTCAGTTTGTCTTGTCTCCCTTACTAGTGTGTTTTATTAAATGACTTAAAATAAATAGTAAAGAGGATGACATGCGGAATAGTTCTGAAGCTATATGAGTGTCTCATGGATATTTTTTTAAAGATAAAAAAAACCAAACCCCAAAACAAAAAGGCAATACATCTTGCGTAGGAGTTAAGTGAAGTCTGCTTCCAATTCAGTATCATCTTCATGGAATGGGATTATTTTCATGTTTTCAAAAATGTCTCTCAGGAGCATGGCAAGATGGATGCATAGGTTTGCTCCAAAGTATTCTATTGTTGATGTACACACAAAATACTTAAAAGAAACACTGTTTTCCTTTTCTCTCTTCCTCACCATGTTATCTTCCAGTCCTAAGCAAGGCCAGGATCAATATGTGGTGTTCAGGGGTGGTAAGTTGTAGTTTTGCTCATAAGGCATAGTTAAGTGTTAGTGTAGGATTAAAGGTCACCTGTATGGGAGGCAACTCTTGAGTGGTCTGACTGGGTCACAGAGCAAATTGCAAGAGCAAAGACTTATCAAATCAGCTATTGTAATATCTAGTTCTTAAATGATAGTTTTGGTGCTAAAGTCAACCTGTGGAAGGCTTACAGCTCTGCTTATTATATCAGAGCTGTAGAGAAGATTTGTATTCTTCTGACACATGTTCTGTATTATTCTTAGGTTGTGAATCCTTTCAGTACATCAGAGAGCAGCAGTTTAGCTGGGAGGTAACAAAAAGCATTGAACAGATTTAGGTAGCATCTATTGGAAAATCTCGTTTCTAGGAAGTAGTCTTTCTTCTGACTTTGAAGCAATTGACTATCGGCAAGGAATTCAGTCTTTGGCATGAATCACCTGGCTATGCTATGACCCTGAGGAAAAATAACTTATTAGTGTCAGCTTGTTAGTTTAGTGAACTATGAAATACAGGCATCATTGTTGCTTCTGCATGGAAAGTGTGTGGGCAGCCTAGGAGAGAGGAGGTAAAAGTTATTGGTGAGGTAAAGCAGAAAAAATGGGCTGGTGGTACTTGCACATATGGGAAGGAAGAGAGGAACTTTGTAGTAGGCTTTTTTGGTTGGTATTAAGGTTTGCTGATGGTGAGTTCTTGTCTAGCTTAATTTTAAGGCTGAGTTTGACATCCTGCTAAAAAGTATTTGAAGGAGCTCTAATATTTACATTTGATCAATATTCAGATTTGCTCAAGTTCAGCATCTTAACCCTCTGTATTCAGGTTCTTGGGACGCTCATTTGCTCTTCCCATACTCTGTGATGCCCACGTATGATGCTTCATTCCACAAACTTGATTTGTTTGTCTAATAACTAATAACACTAAAAAAGTGCGTATGTGCAGAGTGGAATAGACAGTCTCATCAAGGAAGTGTGCCATAAAGCTGAGTAATTCTTTAATAAAGCTTGGTACTCTGGCTTTTGACAACTTGTTCTATGACTGTAAAGGTTGGAACCTTCCAAAAATGCAGTTGTGGAAGCTAACATTTTATGTTCTTTACCATGAAAGAATAGCTCTGAGCACTGTAAAGTCCTGATCCTATCAGTGATAGGATCAGCTTAGACAGCTTAATCCTTAGTGTTTAACAGGTGTTTCTTTAGGAGTGACTTCCTTTTTGTTCAGCTTTACACAGAACAGAACTTCTCTTCTGTTTCTGTCATGGTCATGATTCTCATACAAGGTAAATGTCTTTGTGCCTGTGTCAGTGATCTGGTATGTATATTGAGTTTACTTTTAATTACATCACTGCAAAGTATAATGTTGATGTATAAATTGTTTTGTTTTGGTCGAGAATATGCATGTGTGACACATGATTCCAAGATGTCATTGGTTCGAGCCCTACCTAGTTTAGAAACTTTACACGTGTTTTAATCCATTTGTCATTGCAGTATCCTTGTGATAGCTAAGGATCCATATGCAGTTCCAGTGCTGAGGAAGCCGGAAACTTAACCTGTTTTAATTGGATTTCTTCCTCAACAACTACAATTAAACCACTTCCTAGATTGTATCATGTGGCATAGGAATCTTGCTATACGTCAGGCCTATGACCTTATTGGTGCAGCATTTGTTTAGAAGTCTTGGTTCAGGAGGGTACCATCATCTGCTTGAGATGTCTCAACAGACATCAGCTTGAGTCAGTGCTAAAATTCAGTTATTAGAAAAACAAAAGGAAAACTCCCAAGATCCTCCTGATTTATCCAAAACTCAAAAAGATATTTTGAATAGACAAAGACTTGAGACCCATTCTAGTTACATAGAAAACATGTGAGTACTCCCCTTCCCCTGGAAACATTTTTTTTAAAATTTTTGGTTTTATCGTTGAGGTGTTTCTCTTTAAGACATACTAGTATGAATGAACAGGCTTCTCAACTTTTGGCATTTCTGTATGTAACTTAGTTTGAGGCTGAATATTAACAAAATGAAGATCCAGTCTCCTCCCTCTTTACCTTGTTTTCAAGGTAGATCTGCACTTAAGCCTATAATCTTGGGTTTATCTGTGGCACTTGTCTGGTCTGCAGGTACAAGTCAACTGTTTTTTGTGGTTCTTCTAGCAGTAACTTCTGTAAGATCCAGTTTCTGAATTTCTTCATTCTACTGGCTCATTAAAGGCCTTTTTTTTTTTTTTGTTTTGGGTTTTTTTTTTTTTTCTTTCTGCCTCCCTCCTAGTTGTCTAGAAGACTGCAGAGATCATCTTATGCTAATTTAGACTTTGGGTGGTCAAATCATGTTTTAATAGCTGCTGAGCTTACCAGGTCTCTGTAATTTAAGACACCTTTGTAAAAGTTGATTAGGAACTTGGCAGGGCTTAGGCAACCTGCCATGCTGCAGCTTGGGGCATGTATTGTCTAACAGGCTCTGCAGGTAGGACATGGGTATGTACCGTATCAGTATTTGTCTTGTGCTATTGCTCTTGATTTTACTTAAGGGCTGCATGTGCCAGATGCAGGTGAATGGCAGACTGCAAATAAAGTACAGTCTGGTCCATAAGGTTAGAATCGGGAAGAGGCTTGGTGTTGTAGCAGTAGGTTCTGCATTCAGACTCATAAAGTTGAAGTAAATGGAGCTATGCAGCTCGAAGGCAGCTGAATGTTAAGCACTGGGCAGGACAGACTTAGGAGTGGGTCATGATTTTGGGTACTTTTTGGTTCACTTCCATGACAATAATAAAATCGGGCTTCTAAACTGAAATTTGCACTAATCTCTCAATTGACTTTTTTTTTCACTGGTAATAAATGCCCCCTGCCCCAACTTTGCTGCACCTGTTTACTTGGTCTTAACTTGACCACCTATCTGCTAGCTTGTCTTCATTTTTGGCAGTGTCACCGATTTGTACTTCATGAAGGATTCTGTGCCTTTGTTCATGTGGTCTCACAGAAGGTAAAAACTCCTAATTCAAATCCATTCTCCTCTTCTGAAGAGAATGTTCTCCCTCATGCTTGCCAGGCAGCATGTGGCTTTTTTTAAAAAAAAATTGTTAGTGAAAGCTTAAGTCACTGCACAGATAGTGAATTTTGGCTCCTACTAAGTAAGGGTTTCTAGAGAAGCTGAAAATGAAGGACAGATGAGGTTTTGCTTCTGTTGCATGTGATTTTTTTTTTTTTGTTGTTGTTGTAAGTCTGTTGGAAACAAAGAATTGACATCAATTCACTCTGGGTACAAATAGCAGAGCTTTGGTCAGAATTTGGCAGCTGGAATTGTTCTTTTCCCTTGAAGAGATACTGGTTGCTTTTGTTTAATTAAAAAAAAAAGTGAGTAGTATTTCCATGGCTGCTAACGAGTTGGAACCACAGTTGTATTAGCACCAGGTAGCAGAATTGCATACTGAGAGTCTCATAGTGTAAACTTCTCTGTCTAGCAGCTTGTCAGTAAGCAGCAGTAATTTTAAAGTTCCCGTAGAAGTAAAGTCAGTCTCTTGCTATAGGATCCAATTTGGCAGAGACATTTTGCTCTGTGACACAAGTGTACAGAAGAAAAAAATTTGAACGTACCTATTGCTCACTTTTCCCTTTTTTCTCCGTTGCTGTGCTGAAAGGGAAAGAGATCTGTCAACAGAGACAAAAACTGCTTCGGTGCTTTGCAGCTAATGTTTGCTATGTTTATATGTGCCTGTTCCCTGTGTGTTATAACAAATGTTTCATGTTATTGAGATGGCTTAAATATCTCTAGGCTTCTTAAGCTGAGCTGTTGCTGGCTGACTTGTACCTATCCAGATAAGACTAATCTTTTACTGAATACGGGTAGAGTCAGAAGTTTCTGGGTTCTTATGCTTTTTGGTAATCTTCATATTCTTTTGCAGAAAAAAATGAACTACTGCAAAACTGACAGACTTAAGCAACAGAACTTAAAATAGAACACTAAGAACAGAGAAATTACAGGTGTTGTAAACATAAAAATATTTTCTTGAAGTGTTGAGTCCTGGCATTCTGCCACTGAGAGAGCATTCCCTTTGTTAATGAATTCAAGTCAAACCGTACACTGATGGAAAACTTATTGATCTAGTTTAGACATGTTAAAAGTGGTGACATGGAAAGGTGCCATGAGCTAGGTAGACTAGTTGTACAAATAATCTGATACACCTGAACTTACCTTTGTATCCCGTACAACCATATACAGAATAGAACATGAGCAGCATTTTTTTTTGTTCCTTTAAATTGTCCAGATGAACAACAATGTTCTGTTAACTTCTGCAGGTGCTTTTGTTTTTAGTTAACTTGTGGCCCTTCCCTCCATCCATAGGTTTCTCTTGGTTCTTGAGCTATTTAAATTCTTGTGAGGCACAGTTACAACTGACTATTCATCAGTTGTAAAGCCATCTGCTAACGGTACCTGTGCTACAGTTTTGGGTAGTGCTCTGTTTGCTATTTGACTTTTCCACAGCCCAAAAGGACTCACTAGAATTCTGGCTGTGGTGTACAGGCAAATCCACTGCTCTCCTAAACCAGTGATGTGATGGGTGCTGGGTCTCAGTAATCTTTATGGAACAAGGCTTTAAGCTTCTTCCAGGTCACTGAATATATCTTCAGTTTGCTTTGTTGTATCAGGCCCAGTGAAAGGTCTCTGCAGTCTCAGACTTCAAATTCAACTGACCTGCTTTGAAGCATGAGAGGCCATTCAGCTTCTGCAACTCAGAAGATCTTCCCTGTGTCACAAAACTATTCTTAACACTGGAGCATGTGATAGCATGTATATAGATTTTTTTTTTTTTTTTTTCCTCTTCAACAATACTTCTGGGTTCCCCAGACTATGTATTATCAAGCTATGGTATCTTTTGCACAGATACCTTCCAGTACTTTCACCAGACAGTAGCCAGTAGATACAGTGCTACTCTGTTGGCTTGGGTACATGGTATATATAACCTGTTGGATCACACAGCCCTAACAGCCTGAGCATTCCTCTAGTGAGAAGTGTTGTGCACCTTCTGAGAGTAATTTTCAGTGTTCTTACCTCCTGTGGGAACCTGTAAATCTTCAGTCTGAGGCAATGAATATTGTAACTGCCAGTTAGCAGTGTAGTTCTGTGTAATTCTGAACCATGAGATCACAAATGAAGGTATTCTTATCTCCTTTCCCTTCCTCTTCCGTGCCAAGACTTTTCCCAGTCCTTGTAGGTCATTATGGCATGTATGCATAGATGCAGCCTAGAGAATTCTAACCTGGTGGTATATCCTTTCCATTTCCTAGCCACTTATTTTGCTGATTCTGTGAAGGTGAGCTTCATTGCCACTATTGGCTAGAAGGCTAGGCAAGGTCTAGGCTCTTGAAAGACTGTTTAAGGGAAAGTCTTCTGATGGCTGTTTGTTGTAAAGTCAGTGGAATAAGGGGTAGCTCTGGCTCCTTTACTTCCCCTCCCCCCAGTGGATTCCATAGCTTGAGTGTATTTATGGCCTACTGGTGTTTGAGAAGTTTTCTGCTGTAGCCATACCTCTTTTAATATATGGGGTATTTTTAGGAATGGTTAAGAAGTCCTTCCGCTAATGATTACAGAGTAGCTGAATTAAAAAGAACTAGTCCATTGTAAATGAATCTAGGAAGAATATTGTGCTGAAGCTTCTTTTTTTTTGTCAGCAGTTTGAAAAGATCTGTTGCTGGCTAACAGCTTATGTATTGTATAAAGTTACCCAGTGTAAAAACAGACATGAGTTAGTCCTAAGTCTATAATGTCTTTGGTGACTGGACTGCTGTGATATTTGTAGTTTACATGCCCATTTTACTTCCTCCTCATAGTCTGGGTTACTGGATTATGTTTTTGAGGAACTGAAGGGGAGGGAATGTTTTCTGAGCTATATGCGATTGCAGTGAGCAACAGTCTGAGAGGTTGTCCTTGGGGGGATGGGAAGTGTGTCTTTGCACACCTGTGCATCTACACAGATCTGAGATCTTGTGTTACTTAAACTGACATCTGTTGCATGGCTTCTTATCAAATGCTTCTGCTGAAAATACTGTTTTTCATATATATATATATATAGTCTGTTAGTGATGTCTCTATGCTTCTGTATTTGTCATGATGGTTTGATATCTTAATTTGTGATTATGTCTGTCTTTCCCCCCCCCCCCCCCCCCCCCCCCCCCGTCTTCAAGGGAAATCTCGTGATTCGCCTTTTGCCTTTCTGCTTTTGCTCAGAACTTGGAATATATTTTATCATCATGGTTGGAAACTGTCACTTCTCAGCAGAATGAGAGATCTCTAGTATAATCTAAGGTCCTACTTTAAACAGGAGGTTGGACCAGGTATCTTGAGAGATCCTTTCCAGCCAGGACTTCTAGAATGTTTCAAACTTAACTCTTGTACTCCAGCTGAGCCCTGTGGTTTGAAGAGGAGTTTGCTCTATATGCTGTTAAACTTTGCTTGTCTTCCTGTCAGTATGTTTTAATTGCTTCCAAGAGAACTGATTAAATTGATGCAGCTCTCACTTTGTAGCAATTTTGTGCTAGAAGAGGTGTAGAAATCTGTTTCCTTAACACCCAACATGCTTGTTTTACAAAGAAACTGCCTTGATACCTACTTGTCTGTCTTCCCAGCATTTAGGTAATATTACAGTACTAGAAGGCTGTATAATATTGTTTGTCGTGAAGATTTTCTTCCTGTGTACTGAATTTGTTCTAGTTTGTGTGTCTGTGCATGTATTTCTGTGTGTAGGTTTTTTCTGTAGTATTGGAAAGGGAGAATAAAAAATAATACAGTCCAGCCTAATGTATAATTCACTGATTTTGTGTGCTTTTTTGCATCAAAGGAAGTTAATCTGATAAAAGTAATCACGTGACTCTTACCTGCTGCACTGCATCTGATGATGTAAGCTTTAGTGTACTCTAGCATCTTTAAACCATGTAGACATCTTATGGCTGTTTACGGGGAGAAGGTAGAAATGGAAGCAGATAAGCAGTGTTGCTTTTATTCTTCCAACATAAGGAAGAGCAAGCTTTGTTGTTCCTTAAGGCTCAATGCTTTCATGCAACTGAATAACCCAGGATTTGCGTGAATGCAGCTGCAATTGATACACCTTTTTGTATCTTAGAGCACCTTGCAGTTCAAGGGACAATATCTTTTTTTCCCCTGTTTGTGTATAGAAATTCCCTGCCAGGAGGAAGGGAGGGATGATGAGACTATTGAGATGTCCCTGAAAAATTTTCTAGGGAATCTTCAGGATGCTGTTGTACCCACTCCCTGAATTATTCTATGAACTACTTCTACAAGCAGAAGGCACAAGATGCTGCTAAACTGAGAATACAACCTTCTGCCTGCATGGAGCTTTGACGTGAAATTTATGTTTGGAGGTGAGGACTGCAGTGGAAAAAGAACTGAGCAGAGTGGATAACCATTGAATTTTGAGTACAGTGAGGAAGAATATTGTGTTAAAATCTGCTGCACAAGACTGTTGAAAGCAAGTCAAGACTAAAGAAAGACTAAAAAGTTATCTTAACTAATTTCTGAGTCAACTGGTGAAGTAGTACAAGTAATTGAATGAGTGCTTGCAAGGGAAGAAAATAGGTGTGTATGTTTGTGGGTAAATGATGAGAACCTTTTGAGCAGCAAGCAAAAATGAGGTGCAGCTATGAGATCAGTTTAAAATGAAGAGGTCCAAACCAATTCTGCTGTTAAACCATTTGCATTAAGTTCTTCAGTTGAATTGCAGTTAGTCTCAACTCTTAAATGCATTGTATGCTTATATATTTAGAATGTTGCTACTACCTTAACTGGCTAGACTTGGTACAGATACAGCTGATGAAGTAAATTAATGTTATCTATGTTGAAGGAATAAAAATCTGAAATATTAGACGTAACATTATCTGATAAGTATGCTGAACACTGGATTCTGTATGGCAAGATGGGCAGCTTGCTAGAAGAAAATGTTCTGAACTTAGAAGGCATATAAACATCCTCCTGTCTTTTACTTTGTGCCCCCCTTTTGCCTAATACCGACTTCAGGGCAGTAAGTCTTTGCGATTTTGAGATTTGGTGCAGCAGCATCAAGTAAGGCACTGGGGTTTTTTTGTGGCCAAGGTACAAAAGAAGAAAGTATGCTGACCAGCAGATAACAGGTAATGGAGTATTATAGACGGAAGTGCTAGTCATATCCTTAAATATTTAGCAGTTAGGACTTAAAGAGCCTGAAAAAATCTTGCACTAGCAATACTATTGCATAAAACCTAAAACACCAAAAAAAAAAAACCTGAACAAAAACCCCAGGAACCAAAAAAACCACCTTAAACAAGTTCTAGAGCTCATCTAAGTAGACTAAGAAAGCCTGTTTCTTGTGGAAGGAAAGGGGTTCAATTCCATTTTTACAGGGGTTGTTACCAGTTTGCCTTGTTATGCTGTTAGTGGCCCTAGAGCCTGTTTAAGTGCTTCATTTTACTCATTCTCTTTCCTCTCCGTGGCCTGCATCACAATAGGCTACATCACCGTTCCCAATATCCTTCGGGGAGTGGTTTTGGGTGTTAAGTTAAAAGACAACACAGGCTTGTTCTATAGCTGTCCGTGCCCTCTGCTTCAAAGACATGGAGAAGTGTCAGTTACTTCCTGTTGGCTTCTCTATGAGAAGAAAGATAAAGGCTTCTCTGCGTGTTAACAGGTGGCTTTTTTATCTTGTGTTCCTGTGGAACCTCTCCAAGTAATATGCTGGCTATACGTTAGCTGTAGTTTTCTAATAGGTATGTTAGGTCTACTGAAATTAATTCTAGTTGCCTTCCTATACTGTAACAAAGATGGCTGTTAATGGTAATCAAACAGCATTTACTACAACTCAAGAATACTATGCTAGATAATAACAATTAGATGCCAGTGCTGCTAGATCTTCTCAGAAGATACCTTGTGGGTTTATTAGAAATACCGATTTTTAGAATTCATCCTCAATCTAAAGAGTCTGCTTATGAGGGAAGCATCTGCAGGCCAGTGCTTTGACATCGTTACAGGTAGGAATATGGAATTGTGAAACGCTAATTAAAATGGCTTGTTTACAGAAAATTTTATGCTAGAAGTTCACAAATTGCAAATCCTGTCAACTGTAGCGTGGACGTCTGATGTATAGTTGTAGCTTTTTCTTATTGTGTGTGTGGAGAATGCTTGATGTATTTTAAGACAACTTCCTCAATTGTAACAGGACTGCACTGGTGTATTCAGTCGATCTATCAGGTTGCATATCTCCTTTGAAGGTAGGTATGTAAAGAGGGAGATGAATAAGCTAGCTGCTGGGAGTGAGTCTTACAGATGAAATGACAAGTCTGAATGAGAACAGTTCAGACCTGGGAACCTCAGGAGTCTCTTCTTGTTCTAGCATGTGGAAGACACCATTGTAACCCACTGAAAAGTTCCCTTCCCTACTGGACTAACAGGGTACGTGGTATTGTGTGGCTTCATATGCTTGCAGTGAGACTTAATGTTTTGACGTTAAAGGTTGTAGCTGAATCATGAAGCAGCATTATATTTAAAGGCAAACTGGAAATCATATGGTAACATACTACACAATAAGAAATGCAGTTATGTTAGCTCTGGACATCATCTTGACTTGGCAGATGCCTTGCAGAATAAAACAGCTGCCATTTCATACTTCTGTGCAGCTGAAAATGTCGTGTGTATGACAACACGCTATCTGCATAGCTTCTAAGCATAGCCTACTCAAAGTGGCTGGCTGACCCAGACAGATCAACCTTAAAGTTTCCCTAGACAGCACCAGGACTGCCTGCATGAAGTCTTCTTCAGCTGACCTAGCAGAACTCTGGGGTGAGTGTGTGTTCTTCTTGCAGCCAGTGCAAGGCGATGTAATAGATCTATGGCAACCATTTCGTGGTATGAATGACAGTTTGATGTTGATACCCAATTTCAGCCTCAGCAGACCTTTGTACAGGAGGTAACACTGCTCCCTCCTTTAAGAAAAGGCACAAAAGGTGCCTCCTTGCTGATGTTTATGAAGAGGTGTTTTTTTCATTTTGTGTTTGAATACAAAGAAATGAAGAGAGAATGCATGACTGCATTTGACAGTACCTGTGATTAACTTCAGCTAGACCCTCTAGGGTAGTGCTGGAGCCCTGGCCAGCTTTCAGCCTGGTTAATGCTAGGCTTGTTGTCTCGTATCTGCGGTGTACTCTGAAGAGAATGCTAGCACTTAGGCTCTCCTAAACCTGACTAATCTGGCTGTACCAGCAAGCTGGCATAATTTCCAGCTATAGCAGGCTTTTTTTGTTCCAATGTAAAGTATGTAGATTGTTGTAAAGTATTAGTATATGAAATTGTAGACTGGAGGTGTTCTGTATTTAAAAGCTTTAAACCTTCCTGTTTGTGGGAATATTTGCTATGATTAAGGAGTTAAGGTAAGAGAAAGAGTTTCTCAGTTTCTGAGAAGTAGGGTTTACAGGTATCTCAACTTCCCAGTCATCAAGGCTTCTAGCTATGAGGTTCATTGAAGAACTGTAGTTTGTGGGATGGTGTATTTTATACTCTTGCATTCTTTCAAGTTCTTAATGGTTTGCTAATTTATCTGACTTTCTGCTTTTTCTGTCTGTAGCTGTGTTGAACCTCTTAGCAGAAAGAACACAAAGAACTTTAGAAAGATGCTTTTTGGCTCTTGTGATATGGGGAATTAGCTTGAGGAGCAATTCTTCTGCCTGACTTGTATTCTTGTTTGATTCCTGAAGCTTATCCTGCAGTGGTTGGAAGGGACCTTAAAGATCATCGAGCACCAATCAGCCTTCCATGGGCAGGGACACCTTCCACTAGACCAGGTTGCTCAAAGCCCTATCCAACCTGGCCTTGAACACTTCCAGGGATGGGGCATCCACAGCTTATCTTAAATATTTCTGGCATGCTAACCAGGAGCTTTTAGTACTAGGTTGTATCATTACAGTATAACAAGATTGAGTCTGAGCTAGCAAAGTCCTGATCACTTATTTCTTGCGCTGTGCAGGTGTCTTGATCATTTATATGTGTTCCTTTTGGTATTGTACTAGGTATGTGAAGTAACGTTTGCGTAATACAGATTTATGTGCCTGGTTTCTTATGGCCTGACAGTAAAATGGAATAATTTAGGATTATTTTTTTCCTATTCACTTCTGTTCACTTCTATAGGCTCTTTCAGAGGAATAGTCTATCATAGTCAAGTATTGTCTGGCTTTACTGACAATGCCAGATCTTGAGAGTTATTTTACTGGAGGCATTTGAATTTGAACTGAGCCTTAGTTATCTGTAGCTGAAACATTTTAAACTTTTCCCTGGCAGACTTCTTGCTTACTGTGCTATAGATATAATAGGTACTGAGTCAGCATATAGACTATTGTGTTCTTAAACCTGTTTTTTTTTTTTCCTTCTTATGACTCTTTTCACCTGCAAATACCTTTTTTACCAGATTCCACACAATCGGAAACAGTAAGACTGGATTTGCTAGTTGTGGTCCTGTTGCTATGCTGTCTGTATAGAAATAGCAATTTAGCACAGGATATGAAAGTTACCTTAGCTTCTCAGTGAAGTGAGGCTTGTTCTTGAAATATCTCTGTTTCTGAGGACTGCAGCTGGGTGTTATGGTAGTCTTCCATAAATAACTACCAAAATAATACATATAGACCTGTAGCAGTCACAAAGCAATTCCAAAAGTAGTAATACAAAGTCATAATTGATTATTTTTTAAAATAATTCTGTACACTCATTAATTCTTCTGTCTCGGATACCTTTTCCTGCTAATTAAGCTCTCATGAGTAAGAAGGTCTTGCTCATTATAGCTAGATCTCTTTTCCGGAATTACTGTGTGTCTTTCTTTACACAAATGACAGTTGCATAAATCTGACTAGACAAAGCAGCTGTTTTACAAGCACAGTAGTTTACGTCTGTAATCTTGTGGATACTGCTGATTATTCCTGAAACTGTCATTGTCATCTTCCACAATGAGTTAAAATACTGGAATACTATTGCTCTGTCAAGCATTGAGTTTTACTAGTCAGTGTGCTTTGTCTTAATGTTGACAAATACAGGTTCTCCTAAACCGCATTTGTCTTTGTTTCCTTAAAATAGACACGTGCTAGAAAAGAAGCATGTCATCATAGAATAATTTGGGTTGGAACAGACCTTTTAAAGGTCATCTAGTCCAATAGGTCATCTGTATGCTATATATACAGCAAAGTGGTCGCTCTGTATCAAGGATCTAAATGCTCTTGAGAAGAATCTTGGCCTGTATGTCGTAACTGAAAATTGCCTAAAGGTTTTTGTCTTAAGTTTTTTGTGTTTTGCACGTGCCTCTTCAGGCATGGCTGTGAGTCTTCATGTCACGTGTCCTACAACTGTATCTCTCTTTTCTTTCAGTGAATGATAGTGTCTAGAAAGGGTATGTCCCTTCAGGAGAGAGGTGCCAATGTCCAACCGGCCTAATAACAATCCAGGGGGGTCACTGCGACGTTCACAGAGGAACACTGCTGGGGCCCAGCCACAAGACGACGCAGTAGGAGGAAGGTATGACTGTTATCTATGACTGTGTTCTAATGTATAAAAGCAAAATGGATGTGATTTAATTGAAGTCTTCCACCCTGCAGTCCAAGCGCTGAAACTTAGTGAAATGTTTTTGCCCCTGAAATGCTGTCTGTACTGTTATTGCATGGGATGAAAACATGGATAAATGGCTATCATGCATGTTCAGCATAGCAGTAGTAGCTTTATGGGGAAAAAGCGTAACTGAGCTGTATTTCACAAGTAACAGGTAGTTTCGAATTCATTCCCCCTCTTCCTTTCTGGGTAACAAAACTATGTGGGGGAATGGGACAGGGACGCTCTGGTATGTGAAATCTGGGAGTATCTGTGCCTTGTCACAGAAGTCTGAGTAACTGGCACCTCTGTGTTGCCTGGTGCTGCATATTAATCCTGTGCACATTTGAATAATTTAAGAAAAAAAGGCTTGTCATCCTTTAATATACTTGTACTTTGAGTGAACAAGTGGGCCAGGTTGTATTTGTTCTGTAAGTGGTTGGCTCTACAATGCAGAACAAAGAAGATCCTTGAAACTTATATCTGGATGCTGACTGTATAATTAATGCAATGTCCTTTAAGGAATTAAGAGTCTTCATCTGAGTGTAGCCTGTATGGATAAGTCTCCCTTGAATTTTGTTAAAATACTAGTCTAGTGAAGAAAGGTTATAGTATTATAGTAGGCAGCATCTGTCTGTATTCTACTTCTTCAGGTGTTACTGGTGCAGTCGTTTTAATGTATGTATCTTGGCCTTGGGTTTTTTGGTATAAGAGTATTGTGCCACTGACCTGCAATATTTTAAAACAAAAAAGTTTGTTACTGTGAAGAAATCAGGCCATAACATATAATGAAGACAAGGTGTATTTCTTACTAGCACAAAGTCTGACTGAGAACAAGATCACTGTTGAATGGATGAAGGAGAACAGCTGTTCTTCTAAGGAACCTTGTGGGGAATAATTCAGTCTGCAAAACACAGCTTCACTTTTTTCTGAACTGGTCTACCGTACAAATGGAAAACCAGATGATAAACACAAGGTTTCTGTCCTGGGCTTCTGCTTGTAGCATAGAGAGACGAAAGTTGCTGCGTTATGTAGCTGATTATTTTTGCAAGCTAGAATTGTTTTGGAGAATACCTGTTTAACTGAGGCACGGTGAACCTTTCATTCCATTCTGTCTGTTCCATGTTACCTCTATATCTGAATGGATGTTGAGGTTAGATATTGCCCTACCAACTCTTTTCTTTACACTGAATTTGGCCTGGGGTGAATAACCCTCTGCCTAGAATAAATAATTAGAAGAAAGTTACTTGGGCATGGTGTGGGGGGTTCTTCTTCAGATATCTACCATTTATTCAGATTTTATAGCAGAATGCAAGACAGAACCTCTACAGCAAGTCAGACAAATTGAAGAATTTTAGGGGTAGCACTGTTCTCTTGTGAGAAAGTTACTCATCTGGTGTTTTAGTGTATTGTGATCTGCTACTTATGCTATCACACAGTGATTTAAGATGCAACTTGTCTTAAGATGTCTGCACCTCTTCCACTCCTCACCAAATCTGTCCGTCAGACTTCCAGGAGCAAGACTGTACTGCACTCTTGAGCTATGTTAGACCTTTATTGGAGCCAAAGCTCTTTGCTTAGTAACGAGGATGGAAGCTTAAAGTCTTCCTTGAAAATGTGGTCTCCCCTACCTTTCCATCTTTGAAGAAGGATGTTTGTTTGGCAAAGTGTATAAAAAGACCTGGATAAAGCATGGTGGTTAATATAAAATTTAAAATGATTTAAGTTTCTTCTGCTGTCTTCTGTATCTCCTCTTCAGTAAGCTGCAGAGCAGAAATGGCTATTGTACAAGGAATGATGTAAGACATCTATAGAGTCCTTGAAATTTTTTCTAAGTTAAATGGAGGTAGACAGGCACTCGGGTAACAGTCACTTATTCTCTGGTTGCCTGTCTTTAGACATAAGCATCAGGACACATCCTTCTATGCGTCTAGTATGCAGGGGGATATTGTGTTATAGTTCTGCTGCTGAACAGCACATAGACATATCTAGAGATCACAGCTTGATACACCTTCTTCATTATGCTTTGCTGTACTCTGGTGATACATGCTGCTTTAGCTGCTGTATCTAAAAACAACCAACTAACCCCAAACCAGAGAACAACTTCTTCCCTACCCCAACACACCTCTTCCTACATAAGTTTTTTTTTGGGGCACCTGAGACATGAACATTTTCAGTCGTTTTTTCTTGCATTTGACATCTGTAAAGTGAAATGCTTCCATTTCAGCTGTGAAATCGTTTAAGTAGAATGAACTAACTGTAGAAAGACCAGTTTCAATGATATGCTCATGTTGGGCAAATAACTGTGAACTTAAGATGCATCTATGTTAGTATTTTAGTTTGTTTGGAATGTTCTTTTGAAGCAAGCCTGTTATCCTCACCTGCTGTGCTTTGGCTAACATCATGGAATAGTCTTGGAGTGGTTAAATTGGAATTGTTTTGGATGAAACTAAACTGGAAGTTGTGCTCTAGGAGAGCAGTTCATGCATCCTGGTCACTTGTGGTTGTAATCTGGCCTGCTTTGGGGTAGAAATCATAGAAGTGTATAGAGATGTAATGGCAACTAGCTTGCTTTACAAATTTTCTTTTGTTGATTTGTACTACTTGTTGATGTCATTGTGCAGACAATGAGATGTTATTCACCTGCTTCTAAATTCACTTTTTAATTAAAAAACAACCCGCAAAAATACACATACACACATAGGAAAATTTCCCCTCTGCCCCCCTTGCTCCAAAAAACTAGTATCGTAGAGGGAGTTAAGCAGTAATGTGAGTCTGTAAAGGGTTGTTGTCTCATGCCTAAAATAAGCCACAAAGTTTATAAGCAAACTTAAGGGCCACACCTACTAAAGTGTTGGGGAAGGTTACTTCACTTTGGTCATAGATACGCAATCATAACCCTTCGAGCAAGGACAAGTTTTGATGCTGTCTGAACTTGTGTACTTGGTTATATTTCTGCTTTATATAAATAGCTTTCTAAATGGTGGAAATGCAACAGCTTTTTTCTTAAGGCTGTCTTGTGGCTAAGGTGCATGCATTTTCAAAATACAAGTTATGCAACAGAAGTTTGCAGTTTGTGCAGATTGTCACTTGTACCATGATTTTAGGCTTTAATGTGAAGTCCACAAATCTAATGTGAGTGGTTGTATAGCCAAATGGTAACAGCCTTAACTTTGTCTCTTACCCTCTTGACTGGAGTGAACACTGCAATAGACTTCAGTTGAGGAAGGCGTTAAAAAGGAGAGAGGCTGGAGAGTGACATCACTTCTAAGCTGAAATGCTAATGCATGTCCTTCTATAGTCTTTGACCTCTTTGCAACTTAAAGGCCTTTTGTTAACTTATCAAGTTAGCTTGCTCAGTGGCTACCAGTCACTTGCATGAAGACTTTGGAAATTAACCTGGAAGCAATGCAAACCTGTTTTCCTCTAGACTGGGCTTATTTGATACCAATCCAATAACATCTACTTGTAGTTGAAATGAGTGGGGGAAATGAGTTGAAATGAGAGAGTGTTTTCTGCTGGAGTTTTACTAGCAGTTTCACACTCAACACAGTAACCTCATAGGACTTTTGAGTATTTGATTTTTACAGTTGCCTTTTTTTAAAAAAAAGCAAACTGATGCTAGGCTCACAGGCGGTGTAGAAAGATTGTTGTAGCACAAATTGGAAGTAAACTTAGCATCTATGATATGTGGCTTTCTTTAAAAGAAGTGAGGTGTGTGTTTGAAAACAGATTTGTAAACTGGTGAACTGTTTTTGCTCTCCATGTATGCACATAACCAAACTGGCCTTGGTGAAGTTGGACTAATATGTCCATTTTCTATCATCAGTAGTGATGTTGAAAGAACTCTGTGCTTTGGATGACTCTGCTCTTGTGGATATTATCATTCTTACTGGTTTTACTACCAAATTGAAAAATATTCAGTGTTATCCTCCTAATTTAGAGTTACTGATACGATGGCACCTTCCTAAGTGTACAGCATGAACCCTTCTCTGAACTATCTCTTGCAGCACTTTCCACTAAAGGATGACTCTTTGCAGGTTGTAGGAAGCAATTATGGTACTAAAGCTTCCTTTTGTAGCAGTAAACCAAAGATGAGTGGGAAGCAGATGCATTAATCTGAGTTGGGGGGCAGGAGGGGTGGGGGGTAGAAGGTATTTACTGTCACTTTCTTAACTGTATCTATGTTGTAACCATCGTGTATTGAAGAATTGTGCCCTTGTGGCTTAAGTTTCCAGTGATGCCATAGTATTTGCTTTGAATGGGAGCAATTTGGAAGTGATATTGAGACACACAACAAGATCTTTTCTGGAAGTGGTGCAGTTCCTTTCAGTTATGAGCAGTGTTTCAGAATGTTGGTATGGAGTAATTGAAGTGGTCCCATGTACTAGAATACATACTTGTTTTAACTCTTTTTTTTTTTTTTTTAATGGCATGAGATAAGAGGTGCTTATTTTTCAATCTGCTGATTGTCACTCTTCTGAAATCTTTAGAAACAGCAGTATTTAAGCAGGATATCAATTTGACATAAATGCTGTGGTGTTGCAGTTCTATGTGAAAGTATGATACTTCATAAAAATTGTGAAGTTTTCAGAATATAATATGTACGTGTTCTTTTGCATTTGAGGTGGAAGGCTAAATGAGAAATAATAGATCCTTGTTAGCTGCCTATATAGAGGGCATTGGTATAAACAGAATCTGCAAAACACTTTGGACTGACCTTTTTCAAATACTAAAGCAAGAAGAATGCTTTTGTCAGTTACCTTACTCCTGAACAGGAAGGGGGCCAAAAATGTTTGGTTTTAGACCAGTCTTGATATAGTAACTGTTAATATCTTACTTGAGACTTGTGTAAAAACGACACTTAATGTTTGAATCTGTGGAGAAGAAGATGGAGTATTTCTGAGGAGAGACAGTAGGTTTTCCTTACATGGTTTATTTAATCTCTGCTCTTGCTTTTATTTGTCTCACTTTTGACAGAAGTAAAAGGGTTTTATAGACTTCATCTTTGGAAGCATTTAACACCTCACTCTTAGCTGCTGATGAACGTGACTCTAGGTGAAATTTTGTTTATTAACTAATTTCAAAAGGTATTTTTTTTAATATGTACAGAGTAACTCTTTGAGGACAGGTTCAAGTTGTTTTTTTATTACGGTTTTGCTAAGGAAGGCTAAGGGCTGGCAGTTTCCATGAGATTGTTTTTATATAAACACTGCAAACTAAATGGTGGGTCACTTGTCAACTTCTCTGTGTTACTCTGAATTGAGTGTCTGCTTGTGAATTGAAATGGGTATCAGCAGACAGTTTTGCCCAGTTGAGTGAAGCTTTGGAGTAAGTCATGAAACTGTCTTTAAGTTGGGGGTGCGGATGGACCAGAAACAAGCAAAAAAAAAAAAACTAAACCCCCCAAAAACCCAAACAAAAACGCCAAAACACTTGCAGGTGCAGCAAGGCTCAGTCTTCTTTGATTTACCCTTGTAAATGGAAATGGATGAACAGAAGCTCATAAAAAATTAACTTATTTTTCATCATTAATGAGGAGCTTAGCCTCTCAAAATACTTGTTGCTGGAATACTTGTTTAAATGAGGCTTCTGAATGAAGGATACATTAATGGAAAAGAATAAAGAGCATGTAACTGGGTAAGTTATGAATTAAAGGCCTTGAATTATGGTCAAAAGTACTGGTAGCTTACAACCTTTAACAAAAGTTAATCTTCCAGCTGCCTATGTACCTTTCATAGCACGCACTTCTGCAAGCATTGCTGCTTTTGTTTCTAGCTCAGACTATTCTAACTACCTTTGTATGTAAGTTAACTTTTAACGAGACCTTAAACAAGCTGTGACAACCTTAACATAAATTGGGACAATGATACTTGTTAGTTGGTGTATGGCTAAAGTTGTCTTAACTCAATCCTGCAGTCTCCAAATTGTCAGTCTGCTTGCTATCATACAGACCTTAGAGAAAGGGATTTAATGTCATGTTTTTAACTGACATGCTACTACATGTACAGTTGCTATTGTGTACCTCTTCTTTGCAACGCATACAAGGTGAATGATTAAACTCAATGAAAAGTGAGAGCACAGTGTAGGTCTTTAAAAGTAGAATAATAAAAAAAATCTTTGTCATTTGAACTCCTCATGTTTCTAGTGTAACCTTTCTGCTCTGGCTATGAGTGTTATTTCTACTGATAGTTAGATGGATAAAGAAAATAAAGCAAGTGCAAATAGTCTGCACGATACAGTATTCACGATCCCCAGGCTATGATTGTAGCTCTATTGGTCCATATAAATTGGCTGTCGGTATGAAATCATGTTTGTAAAATTTCTAAGAACCTGAAGGGTTTAAAGGTGAAAGTGGAGAAGCCTGGAACGGGTGGAAACTCTTCAGTGCAAGATTTAAGTACTTGATGTTTTGAGATATTGCTTTAGTTATATTTTAGTTGAAAAGATCTCCAATGGCTTGTGTTCTGTGAATACTTAAAGCACTAGGTTAAATCCAGTTCTGATTGAAGCAAGCCAAAAATTTTAAGGTAAAATAACCTTTTAAAATATATTTAGAATAAATGAACCCTGATCAGTTAGCTTACATAAAAAATGAGATTCATGCCAAGTGTAAATTATGTAATAACTCCTGTTCCTCCCATAATAAAAACATTTCAAGGGGAAAATTAAATTACACGCCTTAATCTTTTGTTGGGAGAAGGAAAATCCAAACACTCAAGATTAGGTGAAACTATTCCCAAGTTTACCTTGATGGATCTGCTATTGTGAGCTAAAGATCTAACTATTTTATTTCACTTGCTTTTGATAGCAAAAATGATTTCTTCTAGTATGAGAAATAAAAACAGATTACTGGAGTATGGAGAAGATGCTGTTAATCTGATATTTTCAGATTATTATGCTCTTAGGTGAGTCACAGGAAGTTTTGCATCTGTGCTGTCTAGGTCCATTCATCAGTTTGAAAAACTGATTAAATGAGAATACTTCGGGGGGGGGGGAATAAACAGAGGAAGGAAGTTTTTTGAGAAAAACAGTCATGTTACAGAAGTTTTACCACTTTGCCTCTGTAGGCAGATAATCATGTGGTTGTCACTTAGGTGGTTAGGTGTGGGTTTTTGGTGTGGTTTTTTTTTTTTTTTGGTACTAAGGGTTATGTTAAAGTTCATGTTGAAATCATTAAGAGGATGGTGAAACTCCCTGGTCAATAGCAGGCTTAGGTCTGCCTTTGGTACTGGATTTCTGGCATTTGATTGGAAGAAGCTGTTTGAAAGCTTGTGGAACTCTTCTTCCTCTTCCACTTACTCTTTTGGCCTAAACATTTTGGTGTTTTGGGTCATGGGTTGGATCAGGACACTGAAATCTGAAGTCTACATTTCTCCCCTTCCCCTATATGATTCAAAGATGTTTGCATAGCTCAACTCAAAGAACTAGATAGCCTAGGTTAATAGTATAAGCATGTACTCAGCCGTTGTTTAACTCTGAAACGTTGCTTCTTCCAGCACTGATACTAGGCTAGTTTGAAGCCTCATTAAAGTTAGCGTGCTTGGGGTTTCAGTGTAGGAAGTATATGAGCAGTAGAGTTTTCCTGGTGGCAGCAGAGTCAAAACTGTGTTTTATCCAGGGAAGTACAAATAAGATGTCTCTTGCCTCGGCAGTTATTTATACTATGCTGTTTTAACTGCTGATGAGCTGTCCCTGAGTCTTGCAGATGATAATTCTGATTGGTTTTGAAGATAGGTGTGGAATATATAAAGATGTAACTTAAGACTTTTATCTATGGTATAGTATGATCTTTGCCCTAAAGTCAGTTAATACAATACAGTTCTTTGCATACAATACAATTTTTTTTGCATGTAGCCGAAAGCTGCTTGGAAGATCTGTTGTGGCTTCTTGATGTGAAACTCTTTCTCTGTGTGTCTTTTTCTGACATCACAGGTTTTCTGTCTCATCTGGCTGCCTTCATTGCTAGTGTGCATTTCTTCATTCCTCTTACTTCAGCTGTTACCAAACGGCTCCCAGTCCTTTGAATTGGTGGATCTGCAGTCAGAAAATAACTGGCAGGGTTGAGTTTTCCTACTGAGTCGAGCTGGTTGCATTCCTATTCTGAGCATTTGATTTTGTTAAACTCAAGAGCCAAGAGACAAACTTTTAAAAACTTGTAGCTGGATAAAGTCTTAACACATGAAATCTTGAGGTTGATGAGTATGTATCTGTTTATGAGAAGACATCTTTGACAGGTGCTCTAATCTTGTGCCTTACTGTGCTACCTTAATGTTTAAGTGAATAATTCTGTAACTGCACAACAGAAAAAATTGGATTTTATCTGCACAGCTCAGATGTGAGAATGTTGTATACATCTAAAACTACTAAATAATCGTGTGCTTTACAACGCAGTTAAAATGGTAGTGATTTGTAACTGTACCAGGTGATTCTTTTGAAATGTCACTTTGATGTTAGGTGTTGATATGTAAAAATCTGAAGCTATAAACTACTATTTATAAATGGTCCAAAAAGCAAATAATAGTTCCACCTGCAGGTTTGTATTTGTCTTGGAATCCTGATAGCTTTCTGTTTTGACTTTCTGCTGACAGGTCACATTTTGGGCAGGCAAAACATAAGGCACATAGCCCTCCTGAGAGTAGAAAATCTATTTCAAAGACACCCAAAGTGCAGTCTAATACTACTTCTGAACAGTCCAAGGGACACTTTTCTAAAAGGTAATTGCACTTCATATTCATATGTTAACCAGTGTTATGAGCTTCACAACTGTGTATAGAATACCTAGTTATACAGAGTGCTTATAAAATGTATGACTGATAGATTTTTAACTAATCCAGGTATGGCATTCAGTGGATAGGTTTCAGTGTTTCACATTCTATTTTTGTTTCTTTTTATAATTTACCAACTAAGAGTATTACATCAGTGATGGGGAGGAAATGATTTCTGCGTAATTAGTACTGGAAAACTTGCACAGTCTTTCTCCTCTTCCTACTTCATGTAGGGGGAAGATTGCCCAAGGAGTTCTGAGCAATGTCCAGTATGAATTGAAACATTTAATAAAGTATGCCTGTGTTCAGGGTAGTAATCTTGGTCGTGCTTTGACTGCCTTTTGTGTACTTCTGCTATAAATGCACTGGAACAGTTTTCTATCATGTAGAAGGGGATTTTGCCATTTTTGTGTGTGATTAATTGCCATCAATTTCAAGATGGTGAAACTACCTTTTCATTAAGAGTCTTCCTTAACTAGAACCCAGTTATGACTAGTTATGCATTACTGAACACTCTTTACTCTCTTGTGGGACTTAGATTCTCAAACATTCAGATGATAGCTTCAAGGCTTGGAGTTTTTTCCTTTTTTTATCAGTTCGACGTACCTATTAAAAAAAATGAGATAGTAAAATCTACCCAAGTTACCTCATATCTTCCTCATTAAAAAAAGCAGAGCACTGTGCAATTTGTTCTAATTTTCATGCTAGCAAAGATTTGCAATGACTGTTCTCATACAGGCATTTTTTTTCTTGTTTCAATGTAAACTTAATAATCAACAATAATCTTACCTGATGTTTCCTTTATTATTAGAGAATGCTGACATTTATTTTGCAAAACTATTGCAACTGTGAGGTTTCTAGAGTTCAACATTAACCCTGTTCTTGCTTACTTCTACAGAGGCTGTAGTTCATCTACTGTTTTAATACCACAACAAGAAGATCCAGAGACAGTCAATACTTCAGAAAAGGAAAAAACGGGGCAAGTGCCTAAGAAAGACAATTCTCGAGGAGTTAAACGCAGTGCTAGTTCAGATTACAGGAGGACCGATTCTCCTAGCTCTGCTAAAAGACCCAAAGCACTTCAACACACTGAAACTTCCTTGGAAACTAAGAAGCCACATACTAAATCTAAGAGAAGACATTTAGACCAAGAACAGCAGTCCACACAATTGCCATCAACAAGCAAGGCTCACACCAGAAAGGGTGGAGCTGCTGGTAGCTCCCGAAGTCTGAAAAGGAAAAGGACAGAAAATCTGTCTTGTATAAAGAGTGGTTCAGCAGTTGAATCAACTGGCGCTGAGGAGAAGTCAGCAAAACTCTCCAAGCTGGCTTCAAAATCAGTGACCTCAGCCAAAGCTGGGTGTAGCACCATCACTGATTCTTCTTCTTCAGCTTCCACATCTTCCTCCTCTTCTGCTGTTGCCTCTGCTGCTTCTGCTGTTCCTCAGGGTGCCAGAGTGAAACAAGGAAAGGACCAGAATAAGGCTAGACGTTCCCGTTCTGCATCCAGCCCCAGCCCAAGAAGGAGCAGCAGGGACAAAGAACAGAGTAAAACAGGTGGCTCTTCAAAGTTTGATTGGGCTGCTCGATTCAGCCCAAAAGTCAGTCTCCCTAAAACAAAACTGTCTCTACCAGGCTCTTCCAAGTCGGAGACATCAAAACCTGGACCTTCAGGACTACAGGCTAAGCTAGCAAGTAAGTCCTATTTTTGTGGAAGAATAAGCATGTATGTTTTAAAATAGTCTTCGGAACAAAAATTTCTATCGTTTTTAGTGATCTTCCTAAAGAAATTTACTTTTAGTGTGTTCTGCTGAGCTTTTAAGTAAAGGACTGACTGAAATTATTTGCAGCTAAAGCAAATTACTTCAATATAGTCAGTGTTCTATAAGTTTAATTTGCTTCTGTCTTGTAAATCAATATTAAAAAAATATGCAAAATAGTTGAGTGTTGTGATGGGAACATGTATGCTATAAAACTCTTGATTGTTCTTCCTGTCAGATTTCTGGTTTTCCTCTTTTACTTAAGCTATCTGTCCTGAAGTGGGGATGTTAAATGATTGAAAACAAGTAGATAATGTGATTTCTCGTTTCAAGCCCACTTACCTCATTTTTCCTTACTGTGAGAATATCTTCTCTGATACTACTTCAAGAACAGTAATCTTTTAAACCTAGTGTACCTAGTGCCTCAGATGTTAGTCACTTTATCTTTTTGTTCTTACAAAACACGTCCTCTCTGCCACTGAATTTGAATAGCAGGCACTGTTCTTGGAAATTGTCGCTAAGAAATACAGGCTGTCTCCAAGCAGAGCACCTGCTTGCCAGTGTGCAGATATGTTTGTGGCTCTGTTGCTTTGAACAAAGTTTTGTTTTTTTTTAAATGTGTTATGCTGCCTTTGTGTACTATATAACATGCTTATAACATGTATTCTTTAAAACTTGATTTAAGAAGTTGGATTCTTAAGCTTGCTTACTGTTGTTCCTTTCCCTGGATATGGTCACAAGTAGCCTGTCCCAAATGGGGCATGTCTATAGCTCATACTAATGCAGGAAATATGTGAAATAAACAAGAGCAACTGGTTGTCTTCCTGTATAAGCAATTTATGTGTAGATTTAATTGACCTAACAGGCTTGTTTTGGATAACTTGTGTGACTGGAGTACTGATTCTGGAATGCCCTAACCTGATTGAGGAAGAGTAGCACTGGGGAAGGGGAGAGGAGTTACGTTTTTGTAGCAAGCTTTTCTCTACCTGCTCTATGGTTCAAGACTTCATGGGTGATGAATTCCAGAGTAAAAACTCTGAATCCGCAGAGTGGAATGAGAGGGAAGTGCATAGGAATCGGGCAAGAATGGGACTTACCCACCCACAAGTTCTTAGCAAAGTCTGTCACAGGCAACTTTTCAGCAATGTGGACAATCAACAGGGAGGAGAAAGAATTAACTTCGTCAAGAGAGTGAAGGCAGCAAGTTACTGGCAAGTGAAAAAATTTCAGCAAGTATTGAGAAGGGAAAGGGTGGGATAGCACAATGTAAAGGGGGTGTGTGTTGAATGACTAGAAAAACAGCATTAAGAAGATGAGCCTAAACTGTCTCTGCAAAGAATGTCCTGAGAAAGCTAGCTTGACTGGCTTTAGCTCTGTCATGACTTGAAAGTGATCTCTTGCAAAAAGATACACTTGAATGTCTTAGTTCAACTTCAGTTTATGTCACAAAACCAAGTTGGTATGGACTATAAGGCTTGTGTGTATATGTATAAAATGTCACCAGTAGGGGACACAAAGCATGGTGAGGAACGCTTCTAGACTCAGAGGTTACTTTCTCTAGATGGTGTCCCAGTTTGAGGGGGAAAGAGAAGTAGTAACAGGTGATGCTAGAAGTCTGAAACATCTGATTCTTCTTCATTTTACTGTAGATTGGAGCAAAACTTATTCCAATGGTTATTATATTGAATATCATTGCTATACTGAATACCACTTAAAGTAAGAACTCAACCTAGAATAGAAGTGTTAAACTGTGTTATTTTCAAATAGTCTCACTGTTTGAAAAATAGTGCATTAGAGCTCTTTGACAACAGATTGAAGTGATCTTGGAATCAACGGTAACTATTGTTAGTGTAGTGCTCTTGGAGGAAAAGTCTGTCATACAGCTTCAGTAACTCAAATGTTGGGACAAATACTTTAACAAAATACACATTTTGGATAATGTTGAGAGGTGTCAAGAAAGCAGTAAGAAAATAAACCTCCAGTGTAGGTTTTTAAGGAAGAATGGTTAAGTTCAAATTAATTTTCTGTAGCACGCTAGTACCCTTAGAGGATAAGGAAGCAGGAGTAGATGATACTAACATCCTAGAGCTTTCTAAAGCAGTAAGGCAAAGTGATCTAAATTAAATTATTGAGAGGTGTATAGCTCTCTGCCTGGAAACGTGTCCTTAGAAGTCATAGTAATCCTGTGTAGAAAGTGAAAGCTAAAACTTGGTAGGCTTGCATAGGAGCATAATATCAAACAGATATTTGAAATGGGGCTTATAGAAGTAGAGGCAGATAAACCAAAAACAAAGTTGCAAGCATAGCTCTTCAAGGAGCTGCAAAAATTGCAGGAAAGATGATGTGTGTGAGTGGTTCTAGGAAGAAAAGTGGGAAGAGAGGGGAGATTATTCTGGCTAGTACATGGTCAGTCATGTCTGTATAAATGCAGTGCTGTTCACTGTGGGGTATTGCATTTCAGGAAGTACAAAAGAATTATTAGTAGTTGTGGTCTTTAAAGAAAAACCAGAAGAGCTGAGCTGTCTTAGTCTACTGAAGAGAATGAGGAGAGAAGTGGTTGCCATCGTTGCAGAAAACTTTCACCTATTGGAGGGCAAAACCCTGAGGTTTCTTGTCTGGTCCTCACTGGATAATTAATAGGTGTTAAATGCAGCCGAGGTGACTTCCAAGGTTTTCAGCTGTACAGCAATCTGTAATTGAGCAGTGATATCACTGAATAATAGCCGTAGAACTTGTTGGAAGAGCAAAAACAGGCTAGACTAAAGTTTTTCATCTCTGTTTTTGTAGCTGAATATTTTTTGACAGGGGAAAAAAAGCAAGTTCCATGTTTTGCTCTCTTGATTTGACTATTTTGACATCCCTTTCAAGCCCTATATTTTGTAGGGGCTTTTTTACAATGTTGCAAATTGGGTCATCTCACTGATTATGTAACAGTATAAAACCAAGCTTAATTGTGTCTCTGTTATTAGGGAGATCTTTACTGTCCTTTGTGTGTGGTGTCTTGTGGCCCTTGAGTAGGAAGAAGCTGGCAGTGATGACTAGGACAGCGATGAAGGCAGGGTAACTTAGCACAGCTGTCCCTGACTGAGAAGTCTCTACCTAATAGTTTAAGACCCTGGGGGTGGCGGTGGGCAGAGCTGGAGAGGTTATTGGGATATACTAGAAAGCCACATGAAGGTGAACACAAGAGCCTGAATGATGTATGACTCTTGGCTTAAGGGATTTGGCAGAAGTGAGGGAGAAAAGAATCTGAAAATAGCTCTGGAACAGTTTATTTGGGGTTGTGGGTGACAGTACTGTCTCTGTGATGGTTGTTAGAGCCTTAAGAATTGTGGGTTTAGGATTGAGGCAATAAGGTGACTGGCTTGGAGAAGGTTTAATTGCAGTGATGGGCTCTGTGGGGCTATAATAGAGCTGGGAACATCTGGGTTGGTACTGAGGGAGGGGAATAGTGGAGTATTAGAGCAACAGGAGGCTGTCTAGTCTTCCCTTGCCACAACTATTTTCACCCCATCTTTATTGCATGAGGAGGAGAGCAGCCCAACACAGGAGCCAATCTGGAGTCTAAACTTGCAGTTTGAACAAGTAAATCTCTACTGATTATCTTTCTGAACTGCAAAATAAGGGCTTTTCATGTTATGGACTGTAAAAGTTTGACTGATTTTGTTTTGGCTTGGGGAATACACTCAGATTTTAAGTGAATGCAGTACAGCTGCATTCAGGACTTGTTTCTTTCATGCAACAAAAAATGCTTTTTTAAAAAAATGCTGACCAGAAAACACACTTAAATGTGAAGATGTTCTTAAGATTTTTTTTGTTTTGTTTGATTTCTGTTAGGCTATGCTGTTTCAGGTTTAGCCTGTTTGGGTCTATTTTCCTTCTGAGTCATTAACATGAGTGTGTGGCATGCAAATAGGATGATGTCATAGCATCAGCAACAGATCAGTTTGCCATAAGGAAACCTATGCCTGTGCTCTAATTCTGAAGCTTATGCAGTTACTGAATATGAACTGCTTAAAGTTAATTTTCTTCTGGTTTATTAAAAGTCCAATCTCTTTTCATAAGTCTTACTAGCTCTTTGAAACAGATCTCTTGATAGTTCTGTGTATTACAGAAATAATGTTGAATAAACAGCTTCTGGAGATGAATGTCAAACCAATTCTGAAAGCCCTTGCTATCTATGGCAGTGTGACTGGTGTTGTCCTTTGTCAGGCAGTCACAGGGCATCTCTCTGAATGTGGGTTTTGCCCTCTTTGCCAGCGAAGGCCGGGGGCTGTTAGCCTCCTGCAACCCCTATAGATACAGGACTGACTCAGGCAGGAGTGCACGTTGGCAATGTGTTAATGGAGGATGAAATTTTGGTGACAGTGTGAGTGAAAGGATGAAAGTTCAGTCCAACGCTGAAGAAATTGGCAGTCCTGAGGTTTTAGGTTCATGTATGTGCCCTTGTAGATACATCAGAGGTAGAGAAGTAAAGACTCGGGAAGAGAAACATGCAGTAAGAGCTGACAAGGAGAACATTATTCCTGAGCAGTGGGAGAAAATGAGCTCAACTCTTCTGGGTGCTCAGGCTGTGATGTAACGTACAACTCATCCACCAAGCAGTAACTGGGTAACTCTTCCTATTTTCTAAAACCCTCTTAGTGAGGTAATTCAGCTTAAAGAGGTGGCTGGCTAATTTAATGACTCTTACGGAAAAGGACAACCTATTTCACAGCTTCATTGCCCTACTGCTTCCTGGTATCTCTGCTCATCTGACCCTTGTTAAGCAAGCTCAGCTCACCGAACTGGCAGAATACAAATGGAACAAGAAGGTGTATATGTGGTGTGCACTCTGTGCATCTAGGAATCGGTTTGGGAGCAATAAGAGATGAGTGTACCAAACTGTTAAACAAGAGTAAGCTGTTAAGCTAGCTCTGCCGTTTTGTGAAACCTTTGCCCTTGGAAGAAATCCTTTTTTGATATAAATCCAGTCAACCTTACTTCACTTAGAGTGGATGTGTGGTGTGTCATTGATAGTCTGTTATTAAGCTGATAACAAGTTACTTAATATTTAGGTCTGACTACTTGAAAATCAGTACCCACAGATTTGAAGTAGTAAGTGGCATGCTGACATAAAGAATTAAAATGTATATTTAATTTTTTCCACTGAATTACTACTGTAACAGGGTGACTAACTTATTCATCTAAAGCAGGGGTCCTCAAACTGTTTAACCAGGGGGCCGGCGAGCGGATGCAGTGGCAGGCAGTCATCTGCGGCTGCTTGGTTCCCACCCCCCCTGCCCCCCAACCCCCAGCGGGGGGTGTCTGTAAATACCGGGGGCTGGATTGAGGACCCTGGGAGGCCGTATCCGGCCCACGGGCCGTAGTTTAAGGACCCCTGATGTAAAGGTAAAGCAAAAGCACATCTCATTTAGAACTTCACCATACTGTTACAGGTACCGTACTGAGTAGCTTGCTTTTCAGTATACATAATATGAACTCAGAGTGGTAATCGTGTTTTACTCGTGGAGTAATGCAGTGCTATACCTAGTGCTAGTTAAAGCATGCATTTTCTGTTGTAAAATATAACCAGCTACGAGGGGGAGTTTTGTATCTGTGCGCTTCTACAGCTTAAAGGCTTAGGTAGCTATGGCATGGGGTCCTGCTACAACTGTTTCAAACTGGTTTTCTCTTACATATATATAACATACTCCCCCCACCCCATGTCTTACTGGATATAAATAGGATTCGAGTCATCATGTGTTTTTGTCATAGCAACTTAAATTTTGGGCTTGAAAGCGTGTGTAGTAAAAATACTAGTGTTTTTTTTAATATTTGAGAAAGTTACATATTTTGTTCTGTATATACAGACCATCTGAAGCTTCAGGTGACTGGCCTGCTTTGGTTTAGTGCTTGGTGCCTGTTAAGTACAAAACATTGTTGTTTTCCCAAGGTTGCCAAATTTCTTGAGTTAGTAAATCAGGTGTGTGCTAATACCTAAATATCAGGTTAACCTTAATCTCCAGGGAATTCAACTGCACACAGCATTGTGGTGTTGTGTCTAGCGTAGTGTTTGAAAGGACTATAGACCAGGTCAGTAATAGTTTTTCAGATCACTTTTCCTTTTCTGTTAAATATGCAGTCACAAGCTCTGTAGTGAACATGTCATCCCTCAGTACCACAAGGCAGCATTCCTGAAACGTTTTAGGATTAAGGAAATAGACAGGAGCCAGTTTGATAGGTAGTGTGCTCAAAAAACATAGCACTCTGCTATCTTTTTATTTCTGCTTTGTTGCCAGAAGGGGGAGCAGTGGTCCAATATTACCATCTTTTCAAAATTATTTACATCTGTTCTAGTAATAGTATCTCTAAAATGAATGTTATGGGGTTCTCCTTTATTTTATTTATTATAGAGATGGGGGGACTGAAATGTTGAGCTGGGCCTGATGAGGATTTTTAATTTTTGACCTTAATTATCAGCCTTCTGTTTTGGAAGCTGTTACTATAGGATATTTTGGCTTGATAATAACCTTGCTTATTATCTGAGTATGTTGTATTGCATGGGGGTTTTGTGTGTTTAAGATTTACCTGGTTCTGCTGTGAGATATGTCATCAGAACAATGGCTTCATAGCCTAGAACAAATTAATATCAGTTGGGTCAGCCTTCCAACAGTGCAAATACTTCTAAATTAAAAATGTGAACTCCTTTTCCAAAGCTGTGAAGATATGCTTGGTTCTTTGCCTCAAGGAAGCCCTTTTGACAGTGAGAGGGGTTGAAGAGCTGTAGTTGAAATAGGAGCACAAATAATATACATCACAGATCTCAACACTGCCAGTGTTTGAATCTTGGAGGGGTGCATGGTTTTGATTTAAGGTAGTTATTCTTAAGTCACACTAATGTGAATAAAACTGACTGAAAATTATGATTTAGCTAGTGAAAAAGATTAAGTTTATGCTGCACAGATGCACTGGGGGGGAACAGATGCCACCACCACTGCTCTCCCCACAATGTAATTTCTCCTTCTGTCTTTGTCTAAAGCTAAAGTGTCATCTTTCTTTTTTTTTTTTTAAAAAAAGTGGTTTGAACATAAATAAGTGGAAATAATAAACATGTATCCTGTAAGGTGATATCTGTTTAGTGTGAGAGACTTGGAAACTTTTCTGTAACTGTAGTGTGTAGGTTAGGAAAAGGTGTCTAGGTAACAACTTCAAGTTTAATATTACTTGTTTCAAAATAATGAGTAAAAGTAAATACCTGAGCGTTTCTCTTAGTGGTATAGCAATTAGTCTAAGGTAACTAGAAGCTAATGTGGGCTTATTGTGGTTCTTATGTTCTTCTACACAGAAGTTTCCTGTATGTAGAAGTTTCATTTCTTTGTAGAACTGCTGTGTATTTAAAAACTGATTTCCTCACGATTCTTAAAATATTATGTAGGTCTAAGAAAATCTACGAAGAAGCGCAGTGAATCACCACCTGCTGAGCTCCCCAGTTTGCGGCGGAGCACACGGCAAAAGACCACGGGCTCCTGTGCTAGCACCAGGTAAAACATTAAGATAATGAAATGACATTACTGCAGTGGTTGACATGAATGTCGCTTCCATGCATAAAACCTGAGCTTGTCTGTCTCTTACTTAGCTATTGTAGAATTAGCTGCAGCTTTTCAGGCCTGCTGGGTTACTCTATACACCACTGTTATGGACAGCCCATAGAATGTGTCACTGTCAGACCTTCAATAAGTCCCTCAGCTGTGGGGGTGAAGGGGAAGATGCACACAAAGTCTATATTACAAATTAAAGTAATTCTTTCCTTAGGGAGGTGGTGTTTTAAAAAAAAAAACAACAACAAAGAGAGCGTGTGCTGAACTACTGTCATCATGAATAATAAAATAGATTACTATTTTGAAAATTAAGTACCACACAGGAGTCTGTTTTAATAGTGTACATTGTTAAGCTGACTCAGCTGGTCAGCAGCTGCATCTGAACAATACTGCAAATACTGAAGAACTTAATTTATGTTCTAATGCAGGGGAGAACTAGTCCTGAATTAATAATTTTAAACAGCTGGTAGATTAAGTGGGAGAGGAGAGTAAATGTCTTGTGATGCAAAAAATTTTTGTAGTTGCGTATATTCTGAAGCTAGACTTGTGACACCTTAACAAGCTTTATTTTTTTCTTATGCCTAAACTACTTTAGTAGTTCCAGTACAACTGTACCCTCTTCCATGAGGAGAAAAAAAAAAAAGCTTCTGAAGTCTATTCTGTTGTCAAGCGTGCATTTGAATTTGACTGTTTACTTTGTAAGCATATGTATTTGTAGTGGTGATGACAGTAGTGTTTAAAAAAGCAAATTCAAAGCAATTTGTGCTCTCAGACTTGTTCCGGCACTGAAACCCAAGTTGAACATCAGAGTTCTCTTTGCTTCCAGTAGTTTAGAACTTGCTAGATAGTTACTCTGCTATTGAATTCTCCAATGTGTATGTGACTTGTAACTAACAGTTACTTTAATTGTGCTCATTTTTACTGTTATTTTAGTAGACTGCTTTGTCTTGAAGGGTATAATGTAAGAACCTAGCTGTGTAATGCATTAGTATAAACAAATGGCTACCATAGTGCAGGGCCGGAAGGGTAAAGAGGAGTTGGATAATTTTGTGAAGGTGGATTCTCACACACATCTGTTAGTTGGCACAATTTTATGGTCATGATCCACATAAATGCTATGTCGTTTTAAGTAGTCTCACATCAATAGATCTCCTGTCTTAGTTCATGAGATCTGAAACTTTGTTTTTTGAATCTTTAGTCGGCGAGGCTCTGGCCTGGGTAAAAGAGGAGCAGCTGAAGCTCGCCGACAGGAGAAGATGGCTGATCCTGACAACAACCAGGATGGAGTTAATTCTTCAGCTGCACGTACAGATGAGGCACCCCAGGGAGCTGCAGGTAAGAAGAAAATCCAGCTGAAGCATTTTTAGTGTAGTTGCTGATATAAACTTCTCTGCATTTAAAAATAATTAAATAGATGAGTTCTGGGGAGAAATTGTTGAAGCTGGTACAGCTGGTAAATAATTCTGGAAGATTTTTGAGAGGGACATTTACTCTTGAACCTGGTCTCTTGGATATCTGGTACATGTTTCAGTTATGCTTTTTTTTTTTTGTAGTCTCCAAACCATTTCCAATAAACCAGACTTTAGTTTTCGGGCATCTACCTCTTTCTTTTTTTAAAGCAGCTATTTCTGATGCTACGTAAATTACTGTACTGCCAACTGAAGAGACACCAAACTGTTCAGAATACAGAACCATGCATTTACCTGTAAAAGCTCTTTTTTGTAGCTACTCATAAATATTATACGAGTTTTCTTGAAATTGCAAGCATGTCTGTACTGGAGAAATTTGTAACCAAGTTAAATATTCTTACTTGCACAATTCTGTTAAATGGTACTTAATTTTACATCTGGTCATAATCAGTAGTGAGTTCAGAGGAGCTTTCCAGCTATTATGCTGGATTGTAGAAAAAGTCAGAAGTTCTCTCCTTAAAGCTAGCTAGTACAAAAAGTCAAAATTTAGAGAAACTAAATGCAGCATGACACTCAATTAAGAGAAATATAAATTTACCTAAGGATACAGGTAAACTTTTCTGCAAGATAATTAGCTCATTTAGCTGTATTCCCTACCCTGCCCCCCGCCCCCCCCCCCCCCCCCCCCCCCCGTAGGCTGGTATATTTAAAATTACAATTGTACAGAAGTATGATGGTGGTAGTGTTAAATGCAGGGCACTCTTCTGATGGTGGATGCTTTCGCCTTAACGATAGAATAAGTGCAAATTTTGTAGCTTTAAAGGCACTGTAACTTGCTTTAATCTCTACCTTATTTCTTTAGCTTCTAGTTCTGTTGCTGGGGCTGTAGGTATGACAACCTCTGGAGAAAGTGAGTCAGATGATTCTGAGATGGGAAGACTACAAGGTATAAAAGTTTTTTATTAATTTACTTTTTTTGTTTGCAGCCTATAAATAGCCATATCTACCCAAATTCTGTATTATGTGCAGTGGGAAGGCTGTATTTTTGTTTCTCTCTATGTGAACGTGTTGCTTTGCTTACAGTAGTTCTGAAGTACGGAGTTACAAGCCTTAATTCCCTAAAGATGCAAGAATTTGGAAGTAGTGTCTGGAGTGGCTGGCGTAGTGTCCTTACTCATTTACATGGTGTATGATACACTACTGTTGATGATTTTTCAGGAGGAGTTGGGGGGACAGAACAGAGAACTCAGTCCTATTAAATGTGTAAGCTCAAATATGAAAATAAATCTCTGCGAGAATGTTTTCAGTTGACAGGCCAGGTTAGCACTACTGTTACTCTGCCTGCTTCTGGATAACATTTTTTTTTTTTGTGCTTGTCACTGATACCCATGTTTGCTGTAAGCTTTGACCAAAGAAAATCTAAATGTTCTTAAAATGCTTGCTTTTGTGCTTGGGCTAAAGGATTCAGGTTTTAAGAAACCTGAGAGTACAGGCGGGTATAAACTCAGTTTGCATGCCCTGCAACTGTTTTAATGATTCTGCCACTATGTCGCAAGGAATTCTGAGATAAAGATCTCTTTTGCAAATGACAGGTTTCATTTAATCTGGATATTTAATGTGGAAATGAGTGCTGTGTCACTACCGGTTCACTTGTTTATAGTCCTCAGTAAGCATAGGTATGCATTAGGAATATCGAGCTAAACTGATTTTTACGATTAACTATAACTATTAATCTGCAGTAGTCATGGTTGCTACAGTAAAGCTCAGAATCACCCACTTAAGATAGATTAAGTAACTGAGAAGTATTTAAAAACAAAGCTAAAATCCCACTCTAATATCTAGCAGCGTTCTTCCCTTTCATGCTCATCAGCAAATAAAGCTGTGAACCTTTTTTCAGTGTGTTTTTTCAGATTAATAGTGCCATTCAGTTCCCATAAAATGTGAAGATGAGCTTAACCTGTTCTGTGTAGTTTGAGTTCAGGTTTGAAATTATGGGCTGGTATATCAGCTACTCTAAATCTAGAATTATAACAATTTAGTAGACCAGATTTCTTCTGTGAAGTATATCTCTGGAAACTCAGTGGGTGACTTCTTAAAGGACCTTAATGCTCTAATGCATACAAAAATGAGTTATTTGTTCCCTAAAGGTCATCTTTTTGGTGTTTTTTTTAGAAACTGAGGTAGCTGCAGTCATCTAATCCTAACCCTTCTTTCTTAAAGTATCAAAATTCTAGTAGTCTTATAGCATCATGGAATTTAAGCTTTTAAAAATATACGTAGAAGCTTTGACAATGGCTGTTATCCTCTGTTTGCTTTTAGCTCTATTAGAGGCTAGGGGTCTTCCTCCTCACCTGTTTGGCCCTCTTGGTCCTCGGATGTCGCAGCTCTTCCACAGGACAATTGGAAGTGGAGCTAGTAAGCAAAGTTTGTCTAATTTGACTTAATTCTTTCCACTTCCAGACTAGTAGAATTCAGCCACTAGTGAATTCTAATATTTGTATTAGCTTCATAGTTTAATATTTTACATGTTGGAGACTTGTATGTCATGGTAGTGCTAGACCACTGGTCAACGATATTGATTTGCTTGTCTTCCTTTAAGGAAGAGAAATTTGCTTTAGCCATATTTCTTTTCTTTTTCCTTTTTTGGGGCATTCCTGTCTAGGTGGGGAAGGGAGGGTTCTTGCCTTTTTACCCCTTCCTTATCTTTTTCTTTTGCATGATGGGCTGCTTAACAAAAGGCCTCTTCAATCCCCTTGGGTTTTTTTGCTAGCTTTAAACAAATGCTTAAGGTAGCTTTAAAACTGTCAGTAGATGTCAGTTCTAAGTATGTTGTTTACAGTTTCAAAAGTGTCTTAGGTTTCAGAAAGAAGTAATTTCCTTCAGACAGTGTGTCAGTGAGAACATGGGTCCTTAGTCTTACTCCACCATGTCTGCGTTAAGCAGCTGGATAAGATGCATACCTTCTAGTCCAAGTCTGTTTGGCTTCCCAGGAAAGCCAGAGGCAGCCTGTTACACTGCCTGCCAAGAAGAGGATGGGTCTTACGGATACACCCATGTGCTATGTTATCCAGGGGGTGTGTTGAAAAGTCCTTTGCTTTGTAAAGGTGGAGTGGTGTGGGTTCTTGACACCTGCTGCAGGTTGGCATGATGGCTATGGTGAGCAGTGTGGTGGACTCCCTGTGCCGACCAGTCTGCACTGGAAAGACAGACGAGAGTGAGATTTGGACTCCCTTTTCTATTCCCCCTGCCCCCTTTTTGTGACAGGGAAAGGAAGTGAAACTACAATTACAGAGGAAAACAAACTATCTCTGGTCTTCCACTCTGGCAGAAGTATAGCATAACAGTTCCCTTGAACACTTAAGTTTTCTGACATTATTTTTCCTAATCTTTTTTTCTGGATATCTAGGTTCTAAAGCCCAACAGCTTTTGCAAGGTCTCCAAGCCACTGATGAAAGTCAGCAACTACAGGCGGTGATTGAGATGTGCCAGCTGTTGGTCATGGGAAATGAAGAAACATTAGGAGGATTTCCGGTCAAGAGTGTTGTACCAGCTTTGGTAAAGATTAAATCTTATATTTCTATTGGAGGATATAATATTTCTCTCAATATCTTGCTTAAATTACATATTCTTTATTTATATTATATATTCTTAGTGATACATATGTGTGTATGTGAATCTATCTATACATCTCATTATTTGGTTTTGAGGGCATGTTTTGCTAAATTTTGATAGTCGTCTTAATGAATAGCTCAAGAATAGGTAGTGGCTTTTTTGAAACTTTTACTAAAATTCAAAGTCCTGAGTCAAAAGCTACCATACTGATTTGTGCCCCTTTTTATGCTGATATCTAGATAATTTTTACTGAACTAACAATACTCTTTTTAAAAAACAGATAACGCTGCTGCAGATGGAGCACAACTTTGACATTGTAAGTGATTTGTAATGTTTAAAGTTTTTTTTTAATATTAAAATGTATCATCTGAACTTAAAACCAAATATCTGTATATTTAATAGATGAACCATGCGTGTCGGGCCTTAACATATATGATGGAAGCACTTCCCAGATCATCTGCTGTAGTGGTAGATGCAATTCCTGTCTTCTTGGAAAAGGTAAAATGAAATAAAAACAGTGTTCAACTAATCCGAGGGGATTTTATCTTTTGTTTTAACTTTAGGATATACCATTAAAATAATGGCTTCTTTTCATAGCTTACAAGGTAATACATAATGCTTGATAAGCTTCTAAAGACGCGTTCACTCTGTTTACCCCTTACTGAAAAGCACTATCTGATTCACTGAGAACTTTTTGTCTGATCGGTGTTGCAAGGATACTGTGTAATTATACAAACCGTTAACTCTTGGAGTAGCTATAAGCTGATCTAGCCTCTAAACTGGCTAGCTTGATTACAGCTAGTGGTATAGATGCATTAGCATATGTATCTCGGTACAGGTTAACTGTCCAAGTGTTAATGAGGATGATTATTTTTACAAACTGGTTTAGAAATTGATTTACAAGCTTTCTTGTCTTCTTGTAGCTGCAAGTGATTCAGTGCATCGATGTGGCAGAGCAAGCGCTTACAGCCTTGGAGATGTTATCACGCAGGCATAGTAAAGCTATTCTGCAGGCAGTAAGTAAAAAAGAAAGCAGTTTTACCTCTACTAGTTCTACACCTTGGTGCTCTTCTATGAAGATGAAATAAGAAAGCAAGTTCCTATGGTTTGTTTTAGCAGTACTGAGAGTGAAAATGTTTGTTCATTTTATTATAGGGTGGGTTGGCAGACTGTTTGCTGTATCTGGAATTCTTCAGTATAAATGCACAGAGGAATGCCCTAGCTATTGCTGCCAACTGCTGCCAGAGTATAACACCTGATGAGTTTCACTTTGTGGCAGACTCTTTGCCACTGCTTACACAAAGGTTAACCCATCAGGTAAGAAGCTATTATAAAATGGAAAGTTTTCATTTTGACCTGGAGACGTTATTTTGTTCCTTAACAAATGCAACTAAATGGAAGGTTCCAGGTAATGTTTTTCTGTATTCTTGTGCTATTCTTCATTTCACCTACATCTTTTTGCTGAGAGACTACTTGAATCTTGGAGGCAGCTTTACAGAAGTCAAATGTCAGCTTTAGATGATGATTTGGAAATAGGAAGCACCATTCTTAGTTGTAGTAGGGACAAGTACTGACTCCTGCTCTCTGAAGAGAAGCTGCGGCCCACAAAAGTAAGATTTCAAGAAATCTTGAAGTGGAATTTTTTTGGCAAAAAAAACCCAAACTTGAGTTAGCTCTTAATTAGAACAGTTGTGGTTGGAAGAGACCTCAGTTGTCTAGCCCTAATACCTTGCTTAAGCAAGGTCTACTAGAGCAGATTGCCCAGGATCGTGTCCAGATGATTCCTGCTGTATGTACTTCCTTGCCCCTAAAATATCTCTAAGGATGGAGACTTAAGCTTTTCAGGCAACCGCTTAGTGTTCAACCACCCTTACAGTAAAAGTGTTTTATTATGTTCAGTTGAACTTTTTTTGAGTGTTTCAATGAACTTTTAACTAGAGCTATTTTTAGGGACGTCTTTACTGTCTTGGTGTTTTGGGATTTACTGTCTTACCTGCACTGCATGAAAAAATCAGGCTGCTTGTAGTCTGTAGAACAGTAACCTTTGCTCCTGCATATTATCTGTATCTCCTGTTGCTTTGGCATTGTGGCTCTCTTGCCTTTTGTTTCCTCCTTGTAGATTCCAAAAAGGATATTATAAATCTGTTTATTTGTCTCTAAAGGTCCCTCAAGTTATTTGTATTGTAAGTGTGGGATGTTTCTCAGGGAATATGCAGGAGCACAGCCTTATCAGGAGGTCAGTTTAGACTGTATAAACAAATTTAAAATTCAGACTTGTAATATTCCGTGAAATATGATTCATCTGGCCTTTTTGGAGAAATTGAGTGTCTCAAAATGACAGAATAACCTAATGCAAGTTAAAATATTTTAATTCAAATAAATACTTTATTATAGGACAAAAAGTCTGTTGAAAGCACTTGTCTCTGTTTCGCACGGTTAGTGGACAACTTCCAGCATGAGGAGGTAAGGGTGTGGTGTTTTGTTTCATTCCTTTTGGGGGCTGGATTTTTTGTTTCCTTCTTCCCTCCCTCAGTTTCTGCTTATGGCTGACCTTTCAAAGACTAACACTTTCAATTTTGCTGTTCTCTCCTGAAGAACTTGCTCCAGCAGGTTGCTTCCAAGGACTTGTTAACAAATATCCAGCAACTGTTGGTAGTGACGCCTCCTATCCTGAGCTCAGGAATGTTCATCATGGTGGTGCGCATGTTTTCCTTAATGTGCTCCAATTGCCCTACACTTGCAGTCCAGCTTATGAAGCAAAGTGAGTTCTTACATTTTCGTATTCTGGGGGTCCTATTTAAGTTAATGCCTACAGTCAATATGGAACTCTGTGCCCTTGATTATACAAATATTGTGGTGGTCTTATTTTTCTTTCTGTTACTATGCTTCCCCTGGGTTACAAAGCTTAGTTAATCTTTTTTTGAAAGGTGGTTTTGTTTTGTTTTTTTTTTTTTCCCCTGAGGGTTTTTTCTCCCTTTTCCTATCTCTAGCTGTTGTCACTGGAGTGCTTGCCTAATTTTGAGTCTGTATTAGCTGCACAAGTTACTCTCATTCGAACACAAGTTGAAGAATTCTTTTTGTAGCATTTACCAGGTGGGGGAAATGTGATTTAAGTACTTCTTAGGGAAGACATTAAGAAAAGTAACTGCTGTGTAGCTGTCTTAGTCCTTACTAGTTTTCTTTTTCTCGTTTTGTCATTTTTGACTTGTCAATTTTACCATTTTCTTCTGTGGCCTGTATATTGAGTGAAATTTCCCCTCTAGATGTCCCTTAAACCCCAGACTTGACAGCAAACACATTTCTTAGAACTTTCAAAGAGATGTCTTCTGTCTTACTGTGTACTGTCTGTCGGGCAGTCGCTTTGGGCAGTGGCTCTACTATGTAGTGTCCAATACAAAATGGAGTCCATATTCTGATATAGGCAATCTCATGAATAATAATTTCTATAGATATTGCAGAAACACTTCACTTCCTCCTTTGTGGAGCCTCAAATGGGAGTTGTCAAGAACAAATTGACCTAGTTCCGCGAAGTCCTCAAGAACTTTATGAGCTTACTTCTCTTATCTGGTACGTTATGCAGCCGGAGGTTGTGAGTCTGGCTGGTATGTTAAAATCCCTACCTTCTGTGAAACAAAGGCGGCTTTCAGCTTAATGGACTTTATTGTATACTTAAGTGAAATACTGTTTTAATGTTTTTTACAGTGAACTGATGCCTTGCCTGCCAAAAGAGGGAATCTTTGCTGTTGACACTATGCTAAAGAAAGGAAATGCGCAAAATACAGATGGTGCAATATGGCAGTGGCGGGATGACAGGGGTCTCTGGCATCCCTATAACAGGATTGATAGTCGAATCATAGAGGTAGTAATTACATCTCTGTGGTGATGTTTTTTAAATATGCATGGTTGTATGGGGAATTGTGTGCTTTCCTTTTGGCTTTGAAAATATCAGCCTTGTTCTTTCTGAGTAAGAAATGCATGAGTTTCTTCAATCCTCCTGCTGTGATATTGCACTGGTTTGGTGTTCAGTAATGGGTGACCTGCTTAATCTCTGTTCTTACTGTATTTCTGTCAGTCATTATTCTTCCTGCTGTTTTACCAGTCTCGTTGCCTTTCATATAGCTTCCTGTGTTTTAGGGATTCCCTCACCTTAATCTCTTCCTTGCTTTTAGGCAGCTCATCAGGTTGGTGAGGATGAGATCAGCCTGTCTACACTTGGGCGTGTCTATACTATTGATTTTAACTCTATGCAGCAAATAAATGAGGATACTGGAACAGCACGTGCCATTCAGCGAAAACCAAACCCTTTAGCCAATACAAACACTAGTAAGTACAGCTTAGGAGACACTTGGTGTGTCTAGCTATAGCCAACTTGCGTTAGGTTATGCAGCAGTTTGCTACTTGGCTAATATATTTCTTATGGCTTTTGTGGAACATCAGACTACCCTGACTGATGTGAATGAAGACAGCTTTACAGCAAAACTCAAACTGTTGAAATGTATTCTTCTTTATATGTAAACTCTCTTCTGGGAACTGAAAACGCATAAAATCGGGGAGGAGCTGGGGTTGTTTCTGAATTGGGACTTGCTGAAATGGTTTTGTTCATACAGCTCTTCTATTTAATGAAGACTGTGTCAGGACTTCTTACTATCATACAGAAGTATATAAGGAAACTGAAGAAAAGATTTGACTTCTTGAAAGAGGAGGATTTGTACCTACATTCTTGCCATCAGTTTGACTTCTGGTTCTTAGTTTAGCTCTTGAAGAGAGATAATTTATTTCAGCTTTAATAAAAGAAAGTAATCAGAGCAGGGAGGTGAAGAACTATGCAGTGATTTGTTGCACAATTTTTCACAGGTGGACATTCAGAATTGAAGAAGGATGATGCTCGAGCACAACTGATGAAAGAGGACCCAGAACTGGCAAAATCCTTTATCAAAACATTGTTTGGTGTTCTTTATGAAGTATATAGTTCTTCAGCTGGACCTGCTGTTAGACACAAGTGCCTTAGAGCAATTCTTAGGATAATTTATTTTGCTGATGCTGAACTTCTGAAGGATGTGCTGAAAAACCATGCTGTTTCAAGGTGGGTTTGTTGACTGTTGTGGATGAAACTGATTTTGAGCTTACAACTCGAGCTTGTGAATATTTTTTGATCTTTTTTGGGGGAAATTGTACTTTTAAATTCTTATTTATTTTCCAGTTCTTCAGGAATTTTTTTACATCTTAGATTATGCAGTAGGCCCCAATTCTAGGCATTCTTGTTAGAAACTTAGATTATGGATATGGCTGTGTGTACTAGTGATGTCTAATATCAATGCTTACTGTTATCTTGATTTCTAAAACTTGCCTATAAAATTTTCTGAGGGCAAGATGACTTCTGAGGTAATACAATGTGAACGATAACAGACACTCATGGCATTCAACTGGTAAGTTCTATTTGTAGTTCTATTTGTGAAACCTTTCTTATATATTATGCCATAAACCTAAAGGGATCTAGAGGAAAGAATGCAATTAGAAAATAAATTGACTAGTTTTTTTAAAGGCAGTACCAAGGTCCACAACACCATGTTCTTTAAAGGAAGAAAACTCTTTTCATTTATGCTGAGTGTTAAAACGTGATAAAAGTTATTCAGGTGGGAAGAGGACTTTTTCAGTCCTTTTATTTATAGCATTTACAAAAGCACAATGAAATTTGTTTGCTTTCGGTCTCCAGCACTATGTATGCAAGATGATCTGGCTTGATTTTTTTTCTTTTAAGAAGTGAAAAATGAGAAGACAAACCTAACCTAATTCTAATAAATTATTTGTTTTAGTCATATTGCCTCCATGCTGTCAAGTCAAGACCTTAAGATAGTGGTTGGAGCCCTGCAGATGGCAGAGATTTTAATGCAAAAGTTACCTGACATTTTTAGTGTTTACTTCAGAAGAGAAGGTAAATCTTGCATTGTTCTTCCCCCACCCCCCTTCACCTCTTTATTAGGTATTTTATAAGTGTGTGAGTGTAGAATCCATCTATATCCTTTGCCCCCTGCTTCATTCCCCTCAAGCCCTAAAAGGTTAATACTGTTGTTGAATAAGAAAGGCAAATCCATATGAACACTATCCTCATATGACTAGGGAGGAGATGACCAAAACTCTGGAGGATACAAGCTTGTTTTTTTTCTGAATCCAAAACAAATTTGTGCAGACTTACTAGATGTTGGGGAACTTATGTTTAGGTTGAAGGTGGTTTGCTGAAATTACATGGGTAGTCTTACTGGACAAAACTGATTTTGGCAGGAAGACTTTGTTCTAATCCACTGGGGATTTTTGAGTTTCTTTAGCTACTGTTCATGCTGCTGTCATTTTTTTAAACTATGTAGGTTAACTTTTTGAAGAAAGGATTAAACTGCTCTTAAAACTTTGTTTTGGTGGGTGGGGTGAGTCAATGCTGCCATAATCAAAACAGAGGTTTGAGTAGGTGACTTGTACCTTTTTGAGCACCTTTGTCCCTGCTGCCCGCCAAAACCAAACCAACCTGCTAAATAAAGATTTCTTCTTTTGCAAAGGGGTGATGCACCAGGTAAAAAACTTAGCAGAGTCTGAAGCTTTGCTAACAAGCCCGCCAAAAGTATGTACTAATGGGTCAGGAACGCTGGGTACCACTACGACAATAAGTACTGGAACAGCCACTGCTGCTAGTAATGCAGCTGCGGATTTGGGCTCTCCCAGCTTACAACATAGCCGGGAGGATTCTTTGGATTTGAGCCCACAGGGGTAAGTGCACTTTTTGTTGTGAAGAAACAGTCTGTTGGAGTTGCCTTGTTTTTGTTTGTGGTCAGTATTGTTTTCTTCCTTTCCCTCTTCAAGGCTTGACTGATATGGGCTGCTACAGTATCATCTATGTTTTTGCTGTCGTGTTTTCTTTTAAGGAACTAAAATGGAGCTGTGTTGAAGCTATTGATGGGTAGTTTTGATTCGTTTATATGAAATTTTTAAAAAAAAACCCAAACCCAACAAAAATACTAGTGACCTGATGGTTATGATGTAATGATATGGAACAATGTGCTGCTTGGGGAAGATACTGGAGAATGCCAGGAGCAACAGATGTAGTCTCATGTAACTCTTGAGGACAGAGTAATTCTTCCAGAGAAATGATAGCTGTGGTGCATGATTCCTTTATGCTGGAGACTGGAGGAAAAAAAGTCAACCTTAAGTTATGAAACGCAACCATTTTGAACACTTGTGGAATTAATTTCTTGTAGGAATGAATTATTTTAGTGTTGTACAGTGTACCTTAAAAATACAGCTGAAAAATTTAACTTGATATATCGGCATAGTGAGGAAACTCACTTTGAACCAGAATTGAAATATGTGAACTTGGGAATTGTAGGGCTTGATGAGTAGAAACTCCATGAATTGTTTAAAAAGTGTTTTCTAGGCTTTAGTAGGGGAGGCAAGTCAGATGTCTAGTGTCTTTTGGTGTGTGTTAGAGAATTATATATGGTGTTCAGTGGAAAATTGTGTAGTTTTCCTTTTAAGTGTATTCAAATAAATGAATAACCAGATGGCTACACAAATAAAAACATGAAAATTGTGAAACTCTTATTTAGTGCCACTTCTGGCTGTATTTGGCAGCACATAGTAGAAAGGTGACAGCAAGCAAAACCTCTTCCTGCTGGATGCTGTAGTCACTTTGTCCTCCCAATTAAAACAGAGTTGACACCACTTCTCCCAGCCCTCGTTCTTCCCTTGTGCCCTCCTTGTTGTGGGAGCGAACCTTTTTCTAATCCTTGTGCACATAGCTAGCAGATGCATCTTGAACTGAGGGATGGGAATGCGTGTGAATATGGTGGATGGAAACATGTTGGTTTATTTTTAAATTTGGACAGGCGACTGAGTGATGTTCTAAAGAGGAAAAGACTGCCAAAACGAGGGCCAAGGAGACCAAAATACTCTCCTCCAAGAGATGATGACAAAGTAGACAATCAAGGTAAATAAGTATTAAAATATGATATTCTTAACTCCTTTTAAATGTAAAAGTAAGCTTATAAGCCGTCAAAAGTACTAGCTGTAATAAGCTTGTTGATTCTCTTTATTTTTTCTTTGCTTCCTGCAGCTAAAAGCCCTACAACTACTCAATCTCCTAAATCTTCTTTCTTGGCAAGTTTAAATCCTAAAACATGGGGAAGATTAAGCACACAGTCCAACAGTAATAATATTGAACCAGCACGAACAGCAGGAGTCAGTGGTCTTGCAAGGGCTGCTTCCAAGGATACCATTTCCAATAACAGGTACACACATGCAAAACGAAAATACTTGTAACACTGTGTTGGCTTTGAGGTGCAGCTACTTTCTTATAATAAGCCATCAGGTGATTAATTAACTGCTATCAAAGAAGTTTGAGTTTAACCACTATTAAAATAACTCTGGGAGAAGAATCAAGAAATTAAGGTAGAGAAAGTAACCTCTTAATAGTTTAAAAGTAGTATACCGGGGAAAAATACGAGAATTTAGAAAAATGGCGCAAGAAGTGATCTGTAGAGAATAAGACCTTTACTGTGTTGGAGTAAGAGGGGAAGGGTTTTTGTCTGTGACTGCTGTTAAACGTGGGGAAAAAGGTACTCTGTGTTTACTTGTAATATTGGAGTATGTGTTTGCTAAGTGTGGCTGAATGACTTTTGCGTGCTTCTTTACAGAGAAAAAATTAAGGGCTGGATTAAGGAGCAAGCCCATAAATTTGTAGAACGTTATTTTAGTTCTGAAAACATGGATGGAAGCAATCCTGCACTAAACGTATTACAGAGACTTTGCACTGCAACTGAACAACTCAACCTCCAGGTTAGACGTGGCAGACTTCCTTGGAGTGGGTGTGGGAATGGAAGCAGTAGAATTACTTAGGAGGGAGCTAGAGGAGAGCTGACTGGTTTAGACAGTATGGCCAATATTTTAAGTATAGTTTTTGTTAACTTAAATGATGATACGATGTTTCTTAACTTGGAATGGTTTGCTAAGGACTTTGTTTTTTTTAGTAATAGCGTATAAGTTCTGACACTCATCGCTTATGATAAATGACTAGTTTTAACAATGGTATTCTTGATTCCTAGCAATATGTCACTTACACAGCATTTAATTTCAAATTTAAAAATTCTGTGGTGAAGTGTTAGGGGCTGACTTTATACCTCAAGAGGAACACAGCTTGTGATAAGAACTTGGGGGGTGAGGGGGAGGGCAAGGGGGATAGAAGAAATGCAGGTTGGGCTGTACCTACTAGTATCTCAAGAACTGGAGCCTTCCATCTCAGTTGTGATCCTTGATAGGTAGTCTAAACCTGTAACTTCTAAAGTAGCTAAACAGCCAAGTTACATTCTGTGCTTTGATCTAAGCAATCATTAAAATATAAAACTTTCCTTCCTCCTCTCTCCCGCACAGATGATGTGTAAAATGTATGCCAAGCTGAATTGTGGTGTGAATGTTTTGGGTTTGGGTTTTTCTAATTAAAAACTTCTGTTTGGAGCTCATCTTTACATTGCATGGGGTAGAAATGGGATCTTGCATTTCTCTTAAAACGGGGAAAATATAGATGTTGCCCATAATGGCTCCTCTTGAATAGAGAAATTGCTTACCCTCACATTATTTGCCCTGTCACTGCTTGTATTGAATTAATATACACTCCACGCTCTTTTCCTCTCTGTTTAGAGCTGTTCCACACAGTAGGAGGAAAAATAGTATTTCTTAAGCCCTTAATACCTGGGTGGTAAAACACTACCTACATTTTTTTCAGGTGGATGGTGGAACAGAGTGCCTTGTAGAAATCCGTAGCATTGTCTCGGAATCTGACGTCTCCTCATTTGAAATCCAGCATAGTGGGTTTGTTAAACAACTGCTGCTTTATTTGACATCTAAAAGTGAGAAAGATGCTGTAAGCAGGGATATCAGATTGAAAAGATTTCTTCATGTATTTTTTTCTTCTCCAGTAAGTTTTCTTTTTTACTGTTTTGTCATTCTTAGCTGTCTTTCTCTCAAACTGTACTTATCTGACTGAGATGTTCAGGAATGACCTTGACTTAAAGATGGAGTATGAAAGGAATGTTTTGTTTATGCCTAAGCTGTAACGCTAACTTTCACATGGTTCTATGTCTTTACAGGTCACACGTTTTAGAATACCTTGTAATCACAGAAAATTCCACAGAACAGTGGAAAAGAATTCAAAATAGCCAGCTGTCAGTCTTGAACAACTTAAAAGTTGTTCCTGGTTTTTACAAAGTTGATATGGAAAGAGTTTGTATAGTAAGCTTATCACTTGCTCCTTTTGCTCTCTTTAATCCTAAATACGGCAAGAAACTAGATCGTCTTGCATTTAAAAGAAGAAATTCAAAGTGGAAGAGAAGAAGGTAGATAGCAATAAGCTTCATGGAAGCTGTATTAAGGGTGAATACTGAAAATCTGTAATGCTATTAATGTGAAACCATGAGAGAAATTTGCATTCTTTGAAACAGGTCTTTCATAAACTTGTTATGTGTCATTTAGTCATCTTGATACTGATGCTACTTTAATTTCCTTTTTTTGTTTTGTTTGTTTAACAACTCGTGGTATAAATTGTTAAAGATGGATTAATCCAAACACATAACTAAAAGATTGGAATATGTTTCAGCTTCCTGGAGAAGAACCCCTTGGAAGATTAGAGCCATTAGAAAATGCACCTTTGTTGGCATTGGTCCATAAAATGAACAATTGCCTCAGTCAGATGGAACAATTCCCTGTTAAAGTGCATGACTTCCCAAGTGGAAATGGAACAGGGAGCAGGTAAGGATTAATGCTCAGGTAACAGTTTTGTTGGAAGCTTTTGTTTTCCAAAACTTGTTTCAATGCTAGAAGTTCCAAGAGGTAATAGAAACTTCTGACCCTGTTAAAGAAAAAAACAGTTACACAGTTGGCTTTTTTATTCAGTGGAAGACTGAATATTTAACTAAATGTTTGCTTACCATCTTGAAACTTTTCTTACTTGGGAAACTTCTCACTTAGATTGGGGGTGGATGTGTAATTTTAAATAATATCTCTAAATTTAAGCTTTGAAAATTCTGATGTCTTCCTCGTCCCTATGTAACAAACAGTGGAAAGAAATTACGTATTTATTGCTGAGACACTGATACCTTTCTAGTGAACTAACTAAACTGCTGAGAGTCTGTATTGCAGCGCTAAACTGTGTTACTCAGATATGTTCCGGTCTTTAGGATGGTGATGGATTGAGTGATGACTGTTGGCTATCAACATAGTTCCATGGCTATCAACAAATAACTGTTGGCCTGCCTTGCATCTTAAGATAGATTAAATATGGAATCCAACTTGTTTTTTGCATTTTGAGTAACAAATTTGAGTGATTCAAGACCTATTTCTACAATTTCTTTTCTGTACTTGAATGAAAAACAGTGACTTATTAATTATATAGCATTTAGTAAGTTTATTTCAGGCTTAAGTTGTGTGTAAGTTTTGAAAGTGTTTTTTGGTGCTGGCTAAAAGCTCAGTTTGATTACAGACATATTCTTGTGACTATGTAGAAATCAGGAGGGGAGGAGCATTGAAAATTAATTTTTGAAAACTATTATTTAAAGTTTGAAATGCCAAGTCTTTTGTCTATCAGGTACTAAGGTGGCATGGATATTTTTTTTTTTGTTGTTCCTAATTGTGACAAAATCCATTACAGTAGATGTATCAGAGCCTCACACTATAGCATTCGTCTAATTTACATTAAAATTCAGTACTTGTTTTATTGTGAAACTGGTAGAATTCATGGGAATGAATGCAATACACAGCTATGTATACTCGAATGAATTAATTCTCTTGATACTGGCTTTTGCAAGTGGTATGTGCTCTGTAATCTTACAATGTTTCTGAACATGCACTATTTCTGTAAAAAGTGACATAACTGCAAAAGTTATAAAGCTGTTAATCATCAAAAATAGCAGAGCTTTTCTTCTATGAAGTTAAACATGGGAAGTCAGACTATTGTAGCATTGTTTGACTGCTAGTCTTACTGTGGATTATGTCAATGAGGATTTTTAGGCATTAAGATTTGGTAGTGTTTCACTAGCACCTGGAAACAGTAGCCCAAGATAACACGTTTGTGTATAAGAACAGCTAGCTTGAGTATTGGTAGTTTGGGTGAAATGGAATATGTATATAAACTATACTTGGCAAGAAAAAACAAGGGTGCTTTCAGGTTCTCTCTTTAGGTCCTTATTAAACATATGAATCAATACTTGCGTTTTCCAGTCCTTATTTTGATTCTTATTGCACTGCATGTAAACACAGCTCTGAATCTCATGTGGTATTAGCTGACCACTGAACAAATTCAGATCTCAAGATGGTCGGGTGTAGGCCATGTTGTAGTCGGACCAATTAATCCACATGGCTTCCATTGGAAATCAGATATTGTCTTAAGTTGGATTCTGGTGTTCTTGTAGAATAAAATGTTTAATCTGTTCATCCAAGCCTTAATAGCTTATTTTTAGAGAAATAGACTAAGAAATAATATTTTGGACAAGTGAATTTGTAAATGCATGTATAAGTCTATTTAAATGCATTTTTTAAATGCAGTTATAGTTATTAGATTCTTTGTGTAGCAACTTTTTTCACAAATTATTTTGAGTTTTTCTCTTAACAGAGGATCCCAAGCTTTAAAATTCTTCAATACACATCAGTTAAAATGCCAACTACAAAGACATCCAGACTGTGCAAACGTGAAACAGTGGAAAGGTGGACCTGTGAAGATTGATCCTCTGGCTTTGGTACAAGCCATTGAAAGATACCTTGTAGTTAGAGGTATGTATATATATTGTACAGTCACGTGTGTTTTGCTGCTTGGGATAGCCACTACTGTCAGTAAAAATCAGTGAGAATTACACTGAAGACAACTGGAGGTATCTATAAACGTATCTTCCTCACAGGGGAGGAGACTAAGGCTGCAGAAAATCTGTCCATTTCTGGGACAAACTTTACCCTGTTGTAAACAGTGCAATCTAAATACTAACAGAAGTATAATCTAGTTGACTGTTAGATTGGCTGTAACTTGGCATTTTTGATGCCAGATGGTGATACTGAAGTCATGTTCTAACATGTCTGAACCTTACATTTATTTAACTGATATATTTTGGAACTGTTTTGAACAGTGGAATTTATAAAATTCAGAGTACAAAAGCATTGCTACTTTTCATGTAAAGACAAATGAGGATGTTTTTCTCCTCTCTTGCATCAGGCTATGGAAGAGTTAGAGAAGATGATGAGGATAGTGACGATGATGGGTCAGATGAAGAAATAGATGAATCTTTGGTAAGCTGTTGTTCTGGGGGGAAGGGGAGGGAACAGTGTGGGGGGAGGCTTAAAGAAAAGCTAGCAACAAGTTTCCTAATGTGTGTGTGTGTTTTGTTCAGGCTGCTCAATTCTTAAATTCAGGGAATGTGAGACACAGACTGCAATTTTACATTGGTGATCACTTGCTGCCATACAATATGACTGTGTATCAGGCAGTTAGGCAGTACAGTTTGCAAGCTGAGGAGGAGAGGGAGTCTACAGATGACGAAAGCAACCCATTAGGAAGAGCTGGGATTTGGACAAAAACGCATACCATTTGGTAAGTTGGCTAGAGAAGTTGGGGATAACTTCTCCAGCTTCCTAGGTGTATATACATAAAGAAAATCTGATTATAGGTGTGGGGCATTGTTGGGTGTCATCCCCCCAAAAAAATCTGTGAAGCTTTAAACTTTCTGATGTGCTTGAGATAATTAATTCTTAACTAAGATTTATGTGTTAGCTACTGTTGTTCTTTCTAGCTTATGAGCAAAGCTGATGAACAGGAAATGTGGAATCTTAAATGATACCTGCTAGCTGGAGAGAAAACGTGCTTAGTGTTAGGTAACTAACCATGAATAATAGAGAACATGTCTGCAATCTACAAATAACGGTCAACTTCACACTGGTTTTCATAGCTGATTGCTGTGCAGGTACATATATTCTCTGGCCATACTTTGCAAGGAGCAGTATTGACCTATGATTGTGCCAAAAATTTTAACTTTCAGCAGTGGATTTTTTTCTAAAATATTTCAACATGTTATTGAAAAGCAAAAAAAAAAAAAGCCAACAACCCCCCAAAACCACAAACCCAAACCAATCAAATCAACTCTGTGTTTTTTGGGGTGTTTTTGTGTTTCTACACTTTCTGCTTCTCTTCTTCCAGTTCGTGGAGCTGGAGGGTCCCCATTTTTTCTCCTCCATGACATACTTTGCTTCTGAGGGCCTAGCTTCAAAGGCTGGATCATATCCAAATGTATTGTGTTTCTGCTTTTAACTGTCATTCAAGTAACATTCTGGTAATCAAGGAACTAACACTTTACATAACTGCTTTTGTTTTCATGTAAGTTAGTATTTCACAAACATGTTTCTAATTTTTAATTGCTTTTTAGGTACAAACCTGTGCGGGAGGATGAAGATGGTAATAAGGACTGTGTTGGTGGTAAAAGAGGAAGAGCACAAACTGCTCCCACGAAAACTTCCCCTAGAAATTCTAAAAAGCATGATGAATTGTGGCACGGTAAGTGTGTTTCCTTGCTAATGTGCTAGATCTGTGAAATTTCTGAAAGGTTGGGGAGGAAAAGTGTTTAGAGACACCATAGTGTTTCTTTTAAAGCAAGCATTGTATAAGAAAAGTAAGCATACATTTGGGTGTAGGACATTTAAACTAAAAATCAGGTATTTAATGAATTATCTAACTGAACTGTTGTGGTTAAGTGAACACTGTGATTAATGTTACTTAGGCTCCTAATAATTAAATTTTGGGAAGACTTCAGATTGATTTGTTTTGATAAAGTATTCTTTTTTTTTTCTGCTAGATGGTGTATGCCCTTCGGTATTAAATCCTCTAGAAGTTTACCTCATATCTACTCCACCTGAAAACATAACATTTGAAGATCCCTCATTAGACGTTATTCTTCTTTTGAGAGTTTTACATGCTATCAGTCGATACTGGTATTACTTATATGACGTGAGTAGAGCACTTTTAAAGTCACTTTTGTACTAAATACAGACAACTCTGTCCTGAAACACCTTAGAACAGCCTCCTTCCCCAGCTGGCCACCCCTCACCAAGACAGAATAATGAAATACTATAATCTTTCATCTTTGCCTATCTATTAATCTAACTTCTGGTAAGATGAAGGCTATAAATTCTTAGTCAATCATGTTTTCTCCCTAGTGTGTTAAACATTTTTTCCGTGCTTTTTCCTTCAAGTTCAAAGAGCAACATTAGTCCTGTAGTAAGAATCTACTTGGTCTTTCATAGCTTAGACTCTGTATGATCAAAGTGGTAATGAAAAGTTTTTTTTCTTTTATGATAAGTAAGTTGTAAGCACAAAGGGCTTAGTATTTCTTCCAGCATTTCTTTAACTAAAAGTACATTGTTTTCATTCATTACAGAATGCAATCTGCAAGGAGATAATTCCAACCTCAGAGTTTATCAACAGTAAACTGACAGCAAAAGCAAACAGGCAGCTTCAGGATCCTTTGGTAATTATGACGGGAAACATACCAACTTGGCTGACAGAACTTGGAAAAACATGGTATGAATGACATTCAACATAGTATTTTAATTTGAGTTCAGTAGGCCTTGGACTGGGCAGCCCAGGTGCATCATATGTTACAAGGCTTTTGAAAGTGCTGGGGGAGAGTAAAATTCAGTCCAAAATCTTCTGGAGTTACATAGTCACATAGGCTTGGATGAATGCTTACACCTGTATTGCACAGTTTAAACCAAACATGGAGGGATAGACTAGCTGCAAAGTTTGGACCAGTTATCACAGGAGTTTCTGAACAATTTGAAGTTTTCTCATTGAAGTAGTAGTACTTGATTATTCAGGTCATATTTTTTTCTGCTGTTAAACTGAACATGCCAAGATAAATGTAGTGGTATGACAAAAATGCCGTTAAGCAATGTGGTATAAAGGAAAATATTTTTTTATCGTTGTGATAAAATATTATAAATTTTTATATAGCTATATTCATGGTACTTTGTAGTATCTGGCTGCAGTGTATAAACTGTAGAATTCTTGCATTTGAAAGGCGAGAAATGAGAGTTGACATTCTTGAGTTTTTGAAGCATGTTGACTGAAGCAATATTGGTGACAATTGACTGGAAATGTGTACTCTAGAGAAACTGTTTTTAAAATAAGATCTCTAAATTTCTGTATAAATGTTCCCAATAACAAATGATGAGCATGAATGTGTATTCTTAATACAAACGTGTAGCAGTTTGTTTCGTAAAACTGACTTTTCACTTAAATGTCAGTGGAGGACTACACTGTTAATGTACACATGCCTTTAAGAATAGTAGAACTGATAAATTACAATAAGAAGTTTCTCTGGTAGCCTTCATATTTATTTAAAGTGTTTTTTGAAAATAGTGGAAGGTAGAATGCTGATGCTGCTGTAGGCAGGTTCTCATCTCCCCCTGTATGGGATCTTGTACCACCTTCTTAAAATATTTGATGTGAGTTGGATTTAGTAATTGTGAAACAAGTGTGAGCAAGTAAAAGAATATTTATCTTCTGATATAAACTTTGATTAGCCAAGGCATTTAAGTATTTTGAGTTGTTTTTCTGGAAGAGTTAGAAGTTTCTGAAATTTTTGCATGGTTCCTTCTTATATTAAATTCTAGCTCTAAACTCTTGCTCATAAGCATTGTGACTAAAGTGTGTTCTGGAAGGCTTCCTTTTGGAGGCTGCTTTCACCACAGCGTTTTAATAAAGCATTGATTTCAGGCATATTAAAACACAACAAAGGATAACTGAACTATAGTCATAGATGCTAGTTGGAACCCATCTAACTAATCCAATACTCTTTACAGCCCATTTTTCTTTCCATTTGATACCCGTCAAATGCTGTTTTATGTAACTGCTTTTGATCGTGATCGAGCCATGCAAAGACTACTGGATACCAATCCAGAAATCAATCAATCGGATTCTCAGGATAGCAGAGTGGCACCACGACTGGACAGGAAAAAAGTAGGTATATCTTGTTTCAAAATAGAATGAGTGATCTGTTTGGTTTTAGATTGTTTTTAAGAATATCATTGTGAGCAAGACTTGCTTGTAAAACTTCAGGTTTTGATAGTATATACTGATGTAAGGGGAGGTTTGTTGTGACTCATTTAAAAGCTGCTGAGTAGCAAGCACAGTGTGTGCCAGGAGGTGGCACCAGGGGCTAGAGCATGCCACGCTGCTTTCTCACATCCTGCTTAATTTTGAGTTGAAGTCTTTACCCAGTTTGTGCAACTGTACTCCAAGAATGGTTGCATTAGTGATACTCTCAATATATTAGCTTGTAGGCATCTGTTCTGCTTTATGTAGAATTTAAAAAGATTTCAAGCAATAGGATTTAGACCTGTAAGTGTTACCTGAGTAAACAAAAAAATTGCCTTGTGTTCTGGGAGGCTGTTAAACCTCCTACCACAACATGATAAAACTAAGCTGTGACTGCTTTAAATTGAGAGAGTCTTGGGTGTCTGCATTGAGTCTGCAGAGATGTTTTCTTAACCGTATAGTGTAGATCTACTTATATGGTCTTGAATACCTCTGGGGGCAAAAAAGATGACATATGAGAATCTAGTTTAAATAGAATATAGGTTCCAGCATGTAGAGATCCCAGTGCTGTTGTAGGTTTTTTGGTGTGGTTTGGGTTTTTTTGGTTGGATGTTTCTTTTGTTTTTTGAAACCTTCCACTTTCCCTGCTAGAGAATCCCCAGAGGCAGGGTATAAGATTACTCCTTTAGGTTGCTGGATTTTTGGCATCTATCTTCTGTGTTTTTCTTCTCCACATATTAGGTCAAGGTATGTAATGCCACATGACAACACTTCTCTGCTATGTTATAGTCCTACTGTCAGTTTCTTGGCAAGAGTAGTACCTATTAGTTATAGAAATGTAAGGCATTGGTTTTTCATTTTATATCGAACACTTTAATTCTAGTCAGTTTTCATATAGAAGCAAGAATTATTTTATCAAGGTATAAGCTTACAAGTTGTTGAACTGTGGAACTATTAGCATGGGGTGGAAAAAATTGCATAACTAATATTTTTCCTGTTGTAACTGCCTTGGGAGCTGCGACTTACAGACATAATTTCACTACTTAAAACTTCTCTAATGTGTAGCGCACTGTGAACAGAGATGAGCTGTTGAAACAGGCAGAATCTGTGATGCAGGATCTAGGCAGTTCAAGAGCCATGTTGGAAATCCAGTATGAGAATGAAGTAAGTAATATCAATGCAGTCTAATTTAACCCCTTTTTACTGAAGATTAATACAAAAAAAAATCTACAGCTTTTCTCGAGTGACTCGGTCAGATTCTTGGTCCTTCCCATTGCTGGAGCCACAAATTTTATCTATTAATTATCCCTAATCCACTTGGTTGTGATTTCTGGTTGCTAGGAAAAACTTTTCTGACCTACTAAATTTCATAATCAGTCTTATTCTGCACAGCACACTTTTTCTAACTGTAAACAAACAGCTGTGTGTATTTCCTCTATAATATAATCATTAGGTGGCTAATACTTCCATTCTGCTATTATTCCCTCTGATATGTGGTCTTTCCAAGCTGTCTCAGTTGTGTTGTAAATGTTGGCATAGTTAGGTTCTCTAGATGCTTTCTTTTTTGCAAGTTGTCTTTATACCCAATGTTGTATTATATTTCTCAGGTTAAGTAAAGATTTTGATATTTGAACTGACCTAATTGACTATTTATTTATTCATTCATTTCTCGTTTCCCCTCCTCTCCCCACACCCTCCCTCCCCCTGAAGGTTGGCACAGGTCTAGGCCCCACGCTAGAGTTCTATGCACTTGTATCTCAGGAACTACAGAGAGCAGACTTAGGCCTTTGGAGGGGAGAAGAAGTGACTTTAGCCAATCCAAAAGGTAAACGTTTTGCTACCTAAACTATCAATATTGTTCTAATATTGAATCGATTTTAAGTTGACTTTAATTACATGTATGGCTTTGAAGGAGCACCACGGTTTGTGGTTACATGCCTTGTGATAGTGTGTGGTTGTCTTTGTGGGTTTCTTTAATTCTGTAAGACGCTTTACGTTATGGTTGTCTGATAGTGTCATTCCAGATGCAAGTTTGAAAGCAACTAAGCAGTGCATGTATTGAACAAAGGCGGGTTTTTTTCTTTCTTCCTCAACAGGAAGCCAGGAAGGTACCAAGTACATCCATAACCTTCAAGGCCTTTTTGCACTTCCTTTTGGTAGAACAGCCAAGCCAGCTCACATTGCAAAAGTTAAAATGAAGTTCCGCTTTCTGGGAAAACTAATGGCCAAGGCAATCATGGATTTTAGACTGGTGAGAATGAAATGGATAATGTGAATCTGAAGGGTTAAATTCAATTTCTGGCTCTGAGGGAAAAAAAATAGCATCAAGAGTTGCATGGAATTATTTTCTATTCTAGCAATTCGGGGGGAGGGGGGAGAGGGATGCAGCTGAACTTTTGAGGGGGGGAAGAGGGTAGTGTATGTTAAAGATCTTTACAATGGCTTTTGTGACCATAGTGAAGAAGGAAAAAGCTATTGCCTGCCATGTGTTGCAATCTCTCTGATCTTTTTTTCAAGATCATTGTGGGCTGCTTATTCCAGTTGCTAAGTTGCTGATTGCTCTAATGTATGTGCACTAGGCAGTCAGTTGTGTTTTCTCGACCGTAAATTTCTCGGGTAAAAACACTCAAGACGTGGTATTTTGGCATGTGCCAGAGCTATGATTTAGTAAATAATATTCTAGATCTAATGTAAGAGAAAAAACAGTGAAAGGTACAAAAGTTTTGGAAGATAGTTGAGTACTAAATATCTTGATTTCCAGGTGGACCTTCCTCTTGGACTTCCTTTTTATAAGTGGATGCTACGACAGGAAACTTCCTTAACATCACATGATTTGTTCAGTATTGATCCAGTAGTAGCCAAATCAATATATCATCTTGAAGATATTGTAAGACAAAAGAAAAGACTTGAACAGGACAAAACACAGGTGGGAAAGTAACCCTAAGAATGGAAGAGTGCATCTTCACACACGTTTGGATTTTATGAAGTAGCCATAATTTGAGAGTGTATGGTAGTGCTTAATACTGATGGTAATAGTGATGATTACTTCTTTCTAATAAAAGGGGTAGTTTTAAAATCGGTGGCAATTGTAACATGGTATTTGTGATGAGACTCTAACAGTAGAAATTTATTATGGGATTCTTCTGTGGGATTAAACACAGGCTAGAAATGGCTAAAACTGCCAGGTGTTTGCCTAAGGTAACTTCTGGTTTTGGTTCACTTTGGAAAAAAAAAACCTAACCAACTTTACTATTGGAGAAAAAAATTCTATCCTTGATTTTTGAACATTCAAAAAGTTTAGGTTGTTTTATTAGTTGGTTTAGTCAAATCTCCAGGTTTTCTTAGAAGTGCCTTTTTGTACATTTTTTTTCTATGTGAGCATACAGGTTCTTGTATAGATACAGAAGAGTCTTAATTTTTCAAGGTTATTCACTTGCAGAGTAGTGATAAAAGGTCTCTGGCATGCATGCTCTTTCTAGCATCCAATGTTAATAGATGGTAGGTGGTAATAACCTAATTTATACTCTTAATACATCTGCTTTGTTACTAGTGAAATTATTGCAAGCCTGTGGGCCTTTGTTCCTCTTCACCTCACTGTCTCACTCTCTCTCCTTGATCACCGCTTTTAATTTCCCAACAAGAGTTTGAAAAACCTGAAACCTGGTGGATGAAAGCTGAAAAATGTCAGTATGCATGCCAAATATGTATGCCATTAACTATTCTAAGGAAAAAACATAGACTAAGAGCCTTAGCATATTACACATACCCTTCTCTTGCAGTAGTATTTTCCTAAACAAATATTGTGCAAGAAGTTAAAGCAATTCTGAAATGACTAGAAAAAAGGTGTAGTGTTATGATCTGTCAAGTTTATCATTAAGATAGTTTATTTGGTTTGCTTGGTTTACTGTTATGTATGAAAAATACAGAAAGAAAGCAAGGAGTACTGTAACAGTATTAATAGTAATATTATTATAGAAATGTTTACTTAGTCAAAACTACTTTAGAAGTCATGACTTTTGGATAAGTTAATGTGAACGAATTGTTCTCACTGGTTTTTACTTAAAATTTTTTTAGACCAAAGAAAGTCTACAGTATGCATTGGAGGCTCTGACTATGAATGGCTGCTCAGTGGAAGACCTAGGGCTGGACTTCACACTTCCTGGGTTTCCTAATATAGAACTGAAAAAAGGTGGAAAAGATATACCGGTCACCATCCACAACTTAGAGGAGTATCTCAGAGTATGTAAAAGCAAAGACTAAAACATTCTCTACTCTTGCTCCCAAGGAGCTTGTTTCCGTCTGTATTTCAGTTCATTCTAGTCAACTGGGCACAGCGGTAATTTTCCTACTGATTGCTTCTCTTCTGCACTAGTTTATCACTACAGAAAGACATCCTAGTCAGCACACCTGACTTGAAAATTTTATAGTAAAGAAGTCTGGTTTGTAGATAATAAAGTCATCAGAAGTATGGGGTTTTTTGGATAAAAAAAATGTAGTAAGTGCAGTAATTTGAGCTGTGGACTTTTAGAATCTTTTTAACAAGTTTCCACATTGAGGTATGATAATTAATTTGTTTGCGACACTGATTTAGCACCTGCTATCCGCACTTCAGTGACCTTTGAACTGTTGTAGTAATAGTGAAATTTTTTTCAGTCAGAATTAAGAAAACGTCAGTTCAATTGTGAGTTAAAATTAGAACAGTAGTGTTTCTCAAAACCAAAAAGCAACTGATCACACAAAAAGACACACAAGTAACCCACCTCAACCATTACAAAATAAGGTAAGGAACAGAAAACAAGTGCAATAATAAGTTGAAAGTACAACTGCATATTGATTTATTCCTATGTCAGAAGGGACGTAAAACCTAGCAAAACAGAAGGTTAATACTGCTGAGCAAAGGTAGGAAACTGTTTCTGTATAAGGAAGCGTTAAGGCGAAATGGTTAAAAACAGTCTGGAAGAGATAAGGAAAGGCAGGAAGAATGCAATATTATCCCATACACTCACGAGTAGGATGGAGGTAAGAATGACTGATTGCATCATGGAAGAAGTCATTATTCCAGTTCCTGAATAATAAATTTTCTGACAGGCTAGTCTGCTGCCAATGTCACTGTGAGGACTGTTAAGATTTTCAAATGCTGATGAGAAATATATCTGATGTTTTGGTAGGAATGATTCAGTAAGGGGCATATAAGCTCTCGGATATCAACTGAGAACTTTGCAAGTAACTCTGTAATCGTTACAACCAAATATTGAGCAGTTGCTGTTCATCTTCCAGAATCATCTTCCAATCGTTTATTGTGCACATATTTAGTTCTCGTATTTTTATTTGTTGAAAGCAAATTCTGCTAGTAAATATCACTTACACAGTTGAAGGTATTTGGATATAAAGATGTTTGCAGACTTACAGAAGGGCTATGCCAACAACCATCATTCATCAGAAACAGTATTTGCAGCCTCTGTTTATTGAGGGAAGCTGAGCAAGGTTGCTTTCAAGTCTGATTTTCATACAGCTTGCAGTCACGTTTTTTTTCATGTGGGTAACGTATCGGGTATCTGATACGCTGAGAAAGGCTTATGGGCATCTCAAATGTCCTCTAGTTGTCCTGTTGCAAGCCTCTGGCATGGTAAAGGAGCAGCAGATCACTACAGAAAGCTTGCTCTCTGCGTCTTTCTAAACAACTTTTGGGACTATTTACTTGAAAGGGCAACGATGCAATTTTTCTATCCTTGTCTTTATATTCCTGCCTTATAGAGGAGACTTTAAACTATATCTCAGTGATTAGTATTACGAACTTGATGTCAAGGAAATAGAAGAGATTCCAGAAAGAAAATTAGTGTCCTCTGTATCACAAGTATGATGAATTGCACTTTAGAAACAGTGTATTTATCAGCTAGCCTGTACAGTTCCCTGTGGGTCAGCTGCTCTGCTTTTGAAAATGTCATTTTCATTAAAATGTTGTGTGTGGATTACCATTAAGAGTAGTTTATAAAGCTTGAATATCCTGCTGTTACTATTCATGCCTCTACTGCAGTCATTCCACTCACCCCACACCCCCCGCCCCTGCCACGGATGGTTCCCACAGGAGCTATCTTTATCAGAAAGTAGAACCATTTCAGCTACCAGTGTAGTGAAAGACTTCATTCTTTCTCCCTGCCCCCTTCTCCCCTGTACTGTGAAAAAGGAGGCCAGCTTGCTTGTTCTAAATCTGTGGACAAAAAATTCCATTTTTTTGCCTAGCAATTTGATCTCCTTTTTGAATCCACAGGAATACAGTGCAGCTTATTTTGCCACACACTCCTGGTCGTAAAAAGTAATCACAATTCTAAGTAAGCAACGCTGCTGCTAGGATAGCCATAGAGTATTCTGCGTTACAGAACAGCCTTCTGTGCTGCTGATGTTCACTAGCTTCCTCTTCAGTATTACAGCCTGATGTGTGAAGGTAGGGGTATCTTACCTTAAATTCAATGCCTAACTCCTTTATCGGAAAGCTTGTCAACAGATCCTAATAGACTTTCATATCTGAGAGCTTTCTGGAACAAGTAACTCTTCAATTATTGGGAAAGGGTTAAATATTTAGTTCAGGAGTCCAGCAGTATCGATGAGGTTTTTAATCATTTTCAGATGCATCCATAGATGTCTCTAAGCTTTTCTCAGCATTCCAGGTCAGAGCTTTTAACACATCTAAAAGCTAGTAGCTGTGTGTTGACAATGTGTCTTCTACAGCCAGCCTTCATTTCCTGCTAGAGCTGAGGGATATCCAAGGCAAGTGTAATCATCAGTGGCACTAACTGACAAAAGAATCTGAACTTGGCATGCAATATGCCATGTATAATATATTTTTTAATTTAGTGGTGAAATACTGGCTGCAGGAGATTTAAAAGAAACTTGGTCTTGCTTGTGTCATGTCCCTTTCCTTCCCCCTGGTGATCATTCTTTCAGTATGTGCTGCCCACTTTGAAAGGTGAGTTTAGTCCTGAGGGAGTAACTGCAGATACAAAATCAAAACAAAAAACCCCACCAGACACAAAAAGCTTACTGTCTTACTGTTGTTTGCCTTACGATTCCTAACCAAATCCCGGTAACATGAAATGACGCCATTTCTCTTTCCCATATATTCTTATAATAAGCTTTTATATATAGCAAACCCACTAAAGTTACTTTTTGTAACAATGTATTAGAAAAGGGACCTATATATTTCCATGGGGAAAGTAATATAATACTGCCTGTGATGCCCTAAGGATCTCTGTTTCAGTTGCTGAATTTTAAATGGATATCCATATACACAGAGAACACCTGTGTTAGGCTTCTAAAAATACCTAATAAATGTTTAATTTGTTTTAAAATATTTTGTTAAATAGATTCAGTTTAACCAGCTATTCTGAATTGCACATATTAACCTTGTTATATCAAAAATAAAGGCCATTATGTTTAAATTCTGCGTGAGTTGCATGCTTAGTGGTCTAAATATGGGGTTGTTTGAACCCCAAATGACTTTTGCCAATTTGCAATGACAGACTACATGACAGAATTGTAAAGGAACCCCAACAAATTCTGTGTCTGTTGCATTGCAGCAGGACTGCACTTTACACACATGCAGCAGTATGAGCTTATGAATTAAGGCAGGGTGAGGCAAGGCTGTGGATGGAGCAGCTCCATGAATCAAAGTTCAAACACTGCCGCAACTACAGTGACCATAGGGCTAGGCTTCTGCAGGTTTTTTCTGCAGCTGTAGGCTTTTGTACAGTAGCGATCATTCCATGCTTCCTTTGTTCAAATGACTTTTTTCTTTTTTCTTATTTTTTTTCTCCTCCTCCCTCCCTGCAGTTGGTTATATTCTGGGCACTAAATGAAGGTGTTGCCAGACAGTTTGACTCATTCAGAGATGGATTTGAATCTGTCTTCCCCCTCAGTCATCTTCAGTACTTCTATCCTGAGGAGGTTGGTAAATGTGTTTTTGCTGATTCTTTTATAGCCTTGTATCTGTATGTGTGGATAGTCTGAACTGGGTGCAGTGCATTTGTGACAGTCTGATTACATTACGTGTCTGATGCATGTTAGTAAAACTTGATGTCCTTTAAATTGCATACTTAGTTTTCTGTGTTCGGTGGTTATTTATTTGATGCTTTTTTTCATGAACAGCTCAGTTTTCTTTAAGACTCAGTGTATCCAGCTTTTCCGGATAGTCCTTAAATTTATATATGTAGGCTCTCTATTGGTATGGATACTTTAATTCCTTGTATTGCAGTACCTCATAGTAGCTATAGACACAGACATGGATGCTACCTGGACAGTCTATTAAAAAAAAAATTTAGTTCTTTAATGAAGCTTTAGACAGTAAGAGGAAATTCAGATAGAGGGGTAAAGAATAAGGGTAGTTGGTCTTGTTCTCGCCACCCGCTATATCAATTTCCTTGTAAAATTCTTACATTTTTAAGTGGGCTGAGTTAAGACACAATTATGGCTGTCTGGACTAGAAGAGAGAACGTTTTATTACTCTACCTTTAGGAAGTTTATTTGAAGACTGTACCTTGAAGGGGTTTGTTTACCTTCATAAACTTATACCTTTAACTTCATGAAAAAATGTTAAGCATGCTCTGAAGGAGTATGTTAGCCAAGCCATTGTGTCACTCCCTTGTTCTTGACGCTTTGCGATATGAGTCTCTTAAAGCTGAGATCTGTAACTGCTCATAGTGATTTTTCTTTGTGCCTCTGTTGGTGCTGCTTTTTAAAAGTATCACTACCTTTTTTCGGCAATGAATTTAAGGCTAGTAAAAATGGCAGATTATTCTAGTTTCTCTGGTGTTTTACCCATTCTTCTGTTTTGTGGCATATGTGATGCTGTTCTTCTGTCCTGTTGTTGTTTGGCATGGTTTGGTGCCTACTTCTGCTTGGGAACTTTAAAATACGGACACTAGTCTATTGCTAATCTATTAATACAGTTGATCAAAATTAAATCATAGAGGTAGTGAGAGAGATCCTATACCTTTTCTGTGGTGGAATACATGTGTGTGATCTCATGTTCCATTGCTGATAGCTATCCAGCCATTTGAACCTTTTTACAAACCTTTCGTAAACTATTATAAAGAGCTGGTAAAATTCTTTTGTTCATGAACAGAACAGCTAGGTGTGTCAAAATTACAGTTTTATTGAAATGGGGCTTTACAGCTTCTGTATCATGGAAGGATGCCCTTAGAAGTGCTCAGTGTTTTGGCTGTAGCCTGTCATCTCTGCTTGCCCGAATGCATAGAAGTAACAGGCAAAAGAATTTAAGTACAAAACTGCTATTTGACAGATTCATCTTTGTCTAATGATTATTTTTTTCTCCCTTTATAAGAAGAGCTCAGAACTCTAAAAAGCAAGTGTAAACACTTTATTCTTCCCATTTCCCTAGATTTCTTTAAAATGCTGAGATTTCCAAAAAGTTAAGGCACTTCTGGTTCTCTAGTGTAAATTGTTTGTTAGGACTGTCTCTAGAGCTGTGTTCGGCTTCTCATGTGGTAGTGAATTGTGTGCAAAGGCAGATTCAGCAGATGAGGCTGTTGCTGTGATGAAGCTATTGCAGTCAAAGAATTTGGGAGGATTACTTGGGGTGACTGAGACTGTTTTGCAGCAAACCATTCCAGAAAGTGGAACGCTGTAACAGCAGTCAGGATGGACAGTACTTGTTCTGCCTCAGGTTACAAAGGGGAAAACTTACTTCCTTATTTTTTAACTTTATAGTTGGAGCAGCTGTTGTGCGGCAGTAAAACAGATACTTGGGATGCAAAGACTTTAATGGAATGTTGCAGGCCAGATCACGGTTATACACATGACAGGTAATACGGTGACGGTGTTTAAGAAATAAATACTAGTGCTAGAAAAATACTTATTTAATCTTGAATGTAATTTTATTTTTTTATATATAATGAATGTAACTGTAGCTTGAATAACAGTATATGAAATTAATTTGAAAATATTCATACTGCACTGAATGTGAAACTGATGCAATTATTTTAACTATAAACAAAATAAAAGTTTGCTTTTTTCCCTCCTTAGTCGAGCAGTGAAGTATCTCTTTGAAATTCTCAGTAGCTTTGATAGTGAGCAGCAGAGACTGTTTCTTCAGTTTGTGACGGGTAGCCCCAGACTGCCTGTAGGAGGTAGGTTTTGTTCATTACATATTGCTGTATATGAAGTCAGTGTTATTTCTGCTTTTCAGAATAAGTGGATTATTTCAGTATAGGAAAAAAATACTTTGTATTTTAGAGGTTGTTTGATGTTACTAGTTTCAGAAGTGGTGGGGTAGTCTTCAAGTAGAATTCTCGTAAGTTTTGTGTTGATCTCATGATGCTTCATTCAGTTGAGACTCTTCAGGTTTAATTTATGTTACCAGATAACCTATTGGAAGGCAAAAAGTAGTTCAAAACTTTTTTTAAAAAAAAGGGGGGGGGGGGGGCGGAAAACCACCCTGAAAACCTGTAATACTTTATTCCTTGGCTAGAAGTGCATTAAGTTATTATTCCTTGGCTAGAAGTGCATTAAGTTATGACAACAACAGCATGATACATTGCTACCTGAAAACGATAATCTCCTGTCTGGAAAGGAGACAATACTAGCATAGCGATAAACATTTTCCTGTGTTCTCAGCTGAATGCTTTGCTAGTAAAACCAGAATTTATGCATCTGTTCTGTTACTTCTGTTCTTTGGGGTTTGGGGGAAAAAGTTGATTAAAAAAAAAAATTTAGAGTTTTTTTGTGGAGAGGTGATGCAGACAGGATTAGGGTTAGGAGTATAAAAACCTTAGCTGAAGTAAAAAAACTAGGTACCACGGTCATAGATTATTTCTGAGAATCTTAGAAAATGTGCGTGTAACAAACAAACTCTTAAAAAAAAAAAAACAAAACTATTACAACCATAATGCTTTTTATACATGCAGAGAACAGAATTAGAAGTAGATGTGTCTAGCTTATTTCTTTTTTTTTCTAACTCATCTCGGAAAACTAATCTACAGACAGGATTTTAAGTAGTTTTTACCTTGCTACATGGCCTTATTAAGCCATATTCTAAACAGACTTCTTAATCTCCATTTTTAAAAGCTGCGAGATGCACGATTCTGTCACTGTTGGATGTCTACAGTATTAACTGTGGGTTTTCAAGGCGAACAACCTGATTCTGAATGCTGTTTCTCATTAACAGGCTTTCGAAGTTTGAATCCTCCATTGACAATTGTACGCAAGACATTTGAGTCGACAGAGAATCCAGATGATTTCTTACCCTCAGTAATGACTTGTGTGAACTATCTCAAATTGCCGGACTATTCAACTATTGAGATAATGCGTGAAAAACTCTTGATAGCTGCGAGAGAAGGGCAGCAGTCATTCCATCTTTCCTGATCACAATGAAAAATGCAATGTCTGCCTGTTACAGCAAAAGAGAAACTCTTGATTCTTTTCTAAATATATCACCTGAGTCAAGGAAACGTGTTACGCCTTCTTGTTGTAGAATAACGGCTTGCAGATTATAAACAAAGACACTTGGTTGATATTCATTAAAGGCCCCTATGGACTTAAAGTGATCAGGCCCTAAAAGTTGTTGTGACAAGGTTTCTTTAGCAAGTTCTTGTTTAAATTATCATTTATTTGATGAGTGAAGTTTTTAACTTGCTTTGCTGTGTGAAATTTAAAAAGGGATGTTTTTCCAGGCTGGAACAATAAATGTCGCTGTGCAGTTTAATACTGGGCTGTGTGTATCCATCTAGCTAAGTCTGAAGTTTTTCCTCCAAAGACAACTTTTGTACATAAGTACAGAAATTAAAGTACAGAAATTAAATTACACCATGTATTTGATGAATCTAGTTTAGTAGACTAGTTCTGTGTACCCTCACCTGCCTCTAATTTTACCCATCCTCATGTATCGTCTGATGTGCAATTCACTTGGTTCTTTTTGTGTGCAACATTCAACAATTGTTATGTTTTGGTTAGCACGGGCATTTATCTGCTCCGTGCCTCTTTCTCTGATTAAGATAATTTAAATTTTACTGAAATCAAATATATATTGTCAATATAATTCAGCCTTTGTAACTAGGTAGAACCTTTCTTATAGCATAGTTTTACTGTAGTGGTAGGATATAATGGCGACAGTCTTTACCAGTCAACGCTCTAGAGCTGTTTACACAGTGATTCAGGCAGCAAAAGCCTCTTACTAGAGGCTAGAAAGAATTATTTCTTTTACGTAGTTGAAGTCCACAGCTTGGGCTGGCCAGTGTGTATTGTGGTAAGGCCAGAGCATTTTGAATTGATGTAAAGTTTTTTAAAAGGAAAATTAGTTGTTTCATTCCCTGTTTGAGTAAACAGTTTTCTTGTTCCTGATCTAAGTTCCTGGTTACTTTTGTAGCTTTTTCTTTGTTCTTTTTTTTTCTTTTTCTTTTTTTTTTTTTCTCCCCAGCACTAGCTTGGAACAAACAGTTCAGCCTTTGTCTTTTGACACAGATAAAGCACCTGTAAGCAATGCTCTGTCCAACTGTTTTATGTGCTGATTTCTCAAATCTGCAATAATTTACTTCATCAGGTTAATGTTTTTACCTGAATATAAATAAAAAAGTTTGCTTCACCTTTTTGTTCATAGTTTTGTACTGTATGCATAAAGTTCAATTGTGTAAATTACTCTAATGCAAGTAAATCGTCCTAAATCTACTTGGCTAACAGCCTGCAACTTGTGGATGATTTACTACTAAAACAAGACCTTTTAAGACCTCCAACTCAGAGGGAAATTTTTTCCTTTCTATGGGTTCAAAAAATGGGCAATTACAAATATTCCTCAGATGTACCTGCTATATAGTTAATCTCTATGAAAATGTGATAGTTAATTACTTTTATTCAACTTTGAGAAATCAAAATTCATTTCAGTGCTTAGACATTGTTAAATTCTGGCTAATCAGGCTAGTATTTCCCCTAACTAACAAATTTTCTTTTATCTAGCTGAAGAACTTGTACTTCCAGAATTTGTAATGGACATTCTTCCAGTGAACATTAACAGAATTACATGTGGTTGCTCATACCAGTGCCACTGAAATGTAATGCAAATCTGTCGATGAGCATGAGTAGAATGTGAAATCCTTGCACAAAGAACCTGATAACTGAACAGTTTCTACTGTCGTATTAAAACTGAAAGAAGGTGCTTCACACTGTACATATAATAATGGTAGTGCACAGTGCGGCATAGTTTTCATAAAACTTCAAGGCAGTGTTTCAACTATGGACTGGTGTTTAAATTGTTCTGATAACTTGATCAAACTGAGCACAACAAAGTGTTTATAGTGTGTGGATAGCAATTTGTTCATTTTTTAAGGTTCTATATTTTAAAAAAAACTGACTTGTGTAAAAAGAAAAAAGCTAATATTTTGTATTAAAATATCACGTGTATTGATATTTTTTTACCCATGTTGTCTCCCTCTAGAATCTGGCTTTCATCAACTTTGAAATTTTGAGGAGCTTTCAAATTTGATGTATAGCCATTGTGTAACTGTTTCAGTGGGAAAATAAGTTGTTGGTTGACTATTTAAAAAGGAAGGAAAAACCAGGTACCTGTGGTGATTTTTGTTGTGCCGTCTGTCATTTTCAGCACAGACTAAGGATGCAGTTGGCTTAAAGTGAACGAAACCCTTTCAGGTGATGCTTTTTTTTTTTTTTCTTCTTTCCTATCAAGGGCAGCTTTTAGTGTCCTAGAAGAGCTACAGTCTGGCTTAATAAGTTAAGATAGCAAATTGTAAGAATAAATTGAAGAGTCACAGTTTGCATGACTGCAATACTTGCCTACAAATGAAGATGTAGTATCTAAGAGTAGTTGAGAACAAGTGGAAGGGTGGGGTAAGATAAGAATTCCTTCTTTTCAGGAATTTTGGTTTAAGGGAAAAAGCTTGCTAAAACCAATCATGGGTGTGTGCAGGTGCCTGTTGAGCCCTTATAAGAACGTGTAGTCATCTTAGTACTGAACTGTTTTGTATGCCCTTAGAAGGTGTAATAAAAGGTACAATAAGTCTTATTTCTGAAAATAGAGGCGCTTTTTTTTTAACATGGTACAATCAACTGATTTTAGGGAACACCAGCCATTACTTACTCTGTTGGATGAGTTTTGTGTCCTAGATTGAGAGCAGCAAAAAATCATTCATGGAAAAAAGTGCTATTTGAGCACTGATAGCTGCTACTGAACTTGTTGCAGTGATTTTTTTTTATTATTATTATTATTATTATTATTTTGTGTAGGTGTTTGTGTTATACAGAAAACTTGTGTAGGGGAACATTTAAGCAGTATCACATCTGACACGAATCAGTTGGTTGTAGTGCTGCTTTACTTTGTATTCCGTAGGAAGATGTACAAGAATGAATTCCAAGTATGTGTAAAATCCTCGTGCCCGTTGCCAAACTCATGATATTCAAATTTTCACATGCTGAGTGCTTGCATCATGGACTTGCCTAGATTCTTCCTTGCCCCCCCACCCCCGCCGCTTGTTTTTTATTTTTGTTTTTTTTCTCTCTCTCTCCTTTCCCTAACTGCGCTGGCCTCTGGCACCCACCTCCTCAGCAGAGGGCGGGCACTGATGCCGTTCCAGGTGCCTGCATCACTTGTGCCCTTTTTCTGGCCACTGCTGGAGGTTGCCGTGCCACTGGCGGGGTGTCTGGGCCCTCCCCACCTGCGTTCGGCAGCCTGGCTTCCAACGAGCAGTGCCAGCTCCCATCACCTGGGAAGCTGTACCTCCGCAGCAGGCTTTCTAACAGGAGCTTGGAAGTCTGCCTGACTTTGGGGATAGAAATGCCTCGTTTGTAACGTGAACGTGCCTCCCCCAAGCTAAAATGCTTTTCTATAGGTAAAGCTGTTGGCAGAACAGAGAAAAAGATTCTGAGATGGATTGGAATGAAAAGTTTGGAAGGGGGGCAGAATCCTAGCGGTAGCTGAGCCTTTTCAGGGCTTGTCCAGTCTGATACTTTACTTTCCTAGTTTCTTGATAGCTTGAACTGGATAACCTCGGTGCTGAATGATCTCTTCTTGTGATCTGGCAGGAATTTCACAGCTGTGTACTCCCAGCTTGCTCTATCTCTCACAAGGCATCATCATGTTTGTAGTAGCTTTTCTCAGATTAGTACAGCTGGTTGCCCTATGAGGAGCAGTTATTACCCCACCCCAGTGCCCCAGCGTAAGCTCCACAGTCACACACACTTTACCAAGACATTAATGCATGTTTACACAGAGATAGGAAAGAAATTTCATCGTTGTACTCCCGGTGACTAATAGCGAATGGCTCCAGAAATAACTGCTTCAGTGCACTGGGGTAGAAGATGCCTTTGGAGGAATGGTGTCCTTGTCTCCTGGGGCTGGAGTGTGCATGTATTGCTTGGACATCAACCTGCTTTGGAGCTGGAGGAGGGACAGGTCTGGGGTCTCTTCCTTTGCTGCATGTGTCTGGGGAGGCATGAAATCCTGAACCATAAACAGGGGAACATAAAGGGAGGGGAAACGGTGAAGATGCGGCCAATATTTTCAAGGTGCTGAAGTTCCTGATAGCTCTAGATCTGGTGTGGCAGCAGCTTCTGGAAACCTGGTTCAAGGAGGGAAAAGGGACCCACACCACACGCACTCCCCCTGCCACACACACAAATAAGGGGTGTGCGTGGAATTCCAGACTCCTAGGACACCGTCCTGTAGTTAAGGGGGCAGCTCCAGGTCAAGTTGTAAGCAGTGTGTTGGGGTAAGGTAATGTGTGTTGTGGGGGTTTTTTAGGTGGTGGTTTTTTTGTGGGTTTGTGTTTGGTTTTTTTTTTTCTTTAGTCTTGTCTGTCCCTGTCCTGTTTTGCCCCTCTGTACTGCTGGGCTGTGGCTTTTGCTGAGACCCCATTAAAGACAGAGGTAAATAAGCTCGGGCGGAAAAAGTTGTGGGACGGCAGCCGCCTTGCCCCGTTGTCTGACGGCAGGAAGAGGTGGAAGGAGCAGCTTTCCCTTGTAAAGGTAAGCTTAAATGCAATACACATATACTGAAAGCCAAGGTAGGTTGATGCTTAAAAAAAAAATGCATTTATCCCATCTCAACAGCTGTTCCTCAAATTATTTCCCCAAATACACAACTGAGAGAAAGGTAGAGAGGAAAGATGGTGAGATTTCATGAACTGTCCTTGGAGCGCTCTTGGCTGCTGCCTGCTTTTAACACCCTGGGTGGTGGGATCCTACAGGAAGGGAACATGGGATTTTTAAGACTTCTATCCTAGTGTGGAAAACTACTACAACAAATTGGCAGTAGAAATTGTGGCAAATTCAACAATGTTTTTGTGGATTTAACTTGGGAGCTACACACGGACTCCTGCTTCATTGCTCTGCCTGTCCTCCCATTCTTTGGTTCCCTTTTATTCCCATGGCCTCTTGGTGGCTGTTTCATGTGGTGGATGAGGTTAATGTTGAGAGTACTTATGATAATTGTTTCTGGTGGGAGCAGGGTCTGTTTCATAGATCCTTGGTAAAGTAAAACCTGTGCTTTCAGGGAAGACGGCAACCTTGACTGGCGCTTAGTAGTGCGTTGTGCAATGGGTTATAGGAGTAAAAACAGAATTTAGTGGAACTCGGTCTGTTTTCAGAGGCCCCTGAGTTACAAACGATGGGAAATGGAGTATTCAGGGCAAACACCATGTACGTGGCTTTACTCCTCCTTTAGCTGCTCGCCAAGATATTCTAGGCTAAACACAGACCTGGCCTGGCTGCAGGTCTGCTGTTCCTCCTCCAGAGACCCAGGAACAGACAGTCTAGGAGGTGGCACTTCATTTCCCAGCCTCTTCCAACCTTTTTTTCACATGTTATTACTTCTACGTATTGAAACTGGTGAGACACTGGCTAAACAATGACGATTTCTTACCTGACTTACTTTCTTCCTGAAGCCAGTGTTTCCCATAGTCTGTGCTATGCTTCTCAAGCAAGTGGCTGTATTTAATCTTTATGTCTTCAGTTTGTAGCTTGGCATGCTGAATTTACTGAAAGCATTGATGTTACTAATAATTCAGAAAGGTTTCCTACAGTTGTTTGATATTTCTTTGGTATGCAAAAGAGCAAGCCTTGTTGTGGGGCACTAAAAGCATAAATGCTATTCAAAATAGGGGGGAAAAGCCTCTTTAAAACGTTTATCAAACACCAAATTATTCCACCTTTGTGAACACTGAGTTCTAAGATGGGTAATGCCCAGCTTACAGCTGGTGGTATCGGCTGCTGCTGCTGGACCCCCAGGCAGAGGTACAGGGAGCAGGTGGCCGGAGCGCAGCTGTGCTGGGCAGGGTCTGTGCTGTGCCCGGCTGGCGCGTGCTGCATCGACAGGAGCGCAGCTGGCAGGTCGGGAGAAGGGGTTATTCCCCTTTGCCTCGGATCCCAGAGGACAGATTGTGCAGTCTCCCTGGGTTTTTCAAGACCCAACTGTATTAAATCTGTTTGTTGTACTAAAACATGTTGCAATTCTAAAATTAGGCATCTTTAGAATTTAAAATGAAAACTGCATGCAGGCATCTTCTGATGACAGAGAACCAAAAAAGTTGGTACCAATCTTAAATATTCTTGTGTTGTTTTGTGCTACATCAGTCCTATCAATTTAATTAAGTTCAATGGGAGAAATTCATATGCAGAGAGAAAGGTTTTCTAAATTTTCCTAGAAAATTAATGGAAATGACACGGGTTTTTGCAGCTGCAGATTATGAGTAATCTCCAGAGGACTGAAAATTATAAGCCTAAATTAACTCTACTTTTCTTAAAAGGATTTCAACATTCAAAAGTTTTTCTGGCATCTTATTTCTGTTTTTAATATTGGCTCAAGTGGCATTTACCTGGGTTCAGAAGCTGTTACATTTCTGTGTCCTAGCACGTAGCTGGTCATATCCAATTTCTTCCAGAGTAAGTAGCTAACATGTTTTGACAGGAGTTGTGGAGAGATGCCAAAATTCGATGTACAGGATTTTCTAGAAAGAGCAGTTCTTACAGGTATTAGTCAAAAATAACATCCTGAAAGTGCTCTAAGAACGAGAAAATTAGGTAGAATCAGGAATGTGAGATGTGAAAGACAGGAAAAAGTTCTACTCCCTTCCCATATGTGGAATTTGAAAAATGAGTACAGAGAGGTGAGCGACCACAGCAGCGGTCATGGTCATGTCCACGATGATGCTCAAGATATTTATGATCATGTTATGTAACTAACCTTCTGCTGTACTGTGTTCTTGCAAATTTTTAGTAATATGTACCTACAAAGTACATTTTCTACCCAAAGCTCACTGTGCAGTTTACGAACAGATTAATTTGGACTTGATCCCATGAAACATATGGGCAAGGGAATACAGACAGGGGAACAGAGGATAAGATGCCATTTAATATCGGATGCCCATTTTTCTGAGACTATTGTACGTTCCAGCTGCCAGTGAAATTTGGTGTTGTTTTTGAGAGCTGTGGGATGCCTGTTTTTGAGCTGGTCTAGATCCTGTATGTCCATAACAGCATAAACAGAAAAAAGTGTAGCAAGAAGTTATTAACTAGTAGAGATCCAGGAAGATTTCAGTTTATGTATCTATTAGTTGGTTAGAGGTATTTATTGATTAACCAAGCAATATTTGTTAATGTAGTTTCATAGAAAAACACTTGTCTGAGGAATGCCAGTGGAAAAAGAATGATGGGAGGTACAGCTGGATAGGCAGCATGTTATAGGAGGAACATACGTACTTCCTGACCTAACGAAGCTGACACTAACTCAGCAGCTATCTGCCTCTTCTCTCGCAGCGCTGATCTCATAGATGTGATACTCCTTTCAAAAGTAAGGGTGTAAGTGATGGATGAGAGCAGTTGCATTAGGCAGGCAGAGTGGACAGCTTTACAACTAATCCTTCAGCTTGAATGTGGAAGCAGTATTAGTAATAAAATAGGGGGAGACTGTACAGTGCCAACTTTATATAGTTATACATTACTCTCATCTTGTTATCCTTGTTGCTACATATGTTATATGTTACAATTACTGTCCCCCATTCTTGTTTTCCTGTCTTTCTCCTTTTGCAGCTTATTTTTCAGTAATCTTGCACTCAAATGTGTTCAGCTGCTACCTTCATACTAATGATTTAAAGGTGTTATTCTTCTGTGCTGGAGCAGACTATTTCTGACCAAATTCCAGTCTTGACGTAACACCATTGATGTCTAGACATTTAATATCTCCAAGTCCAAAATAAGGCTTTTAATCATTCTTCCAAGAGCTGCAACTTTTTTCATACTTTTTTTTTTTAGATATAATCATTCTCCCTGTCAGTCTGGCATCAAAAATAGATTCCTGCATCTGTACTGGATCTGACTGCATTGATGCTTTCTGCTTAACAGGTCCTCTTCCATCCATGTACATCTTTCAATGGACATAACTGGCATTTTTGTTTAGGTTTTCATTTTTTTTACTAGTGAAGGCAACTTTGCTTATTCGCATTCAAGGGACAGGTATGCAGACCACTCTTAGTCTACTGCTTTGCTTGTGTCAACCATCTCTTCTCTCTACATGTATTTCTTGGCTCCCTTTTCTTCACCATGTTAAAGATCTTATTTTTCAATGCTCCAAAAATGAACCTTTATTCCCTCTCCTGTTCTTCATCTCACACCTGTACATATTCTCAGGTTACCTCAGCTGCCTTTCTTTCAAAAGCTTCTTTGCCATGATGTTTACCCCAGAAATGATCATGATAAACAACAGTCACCATCTGTGCTTATGGCTTGTTGTGATGGTTGTTATCATCTCACTGTATCCTTTGTGCTGTGTTGTCTTTCTGTAACGTCTGCCTTTTGCCCTCTCTCGTGCTTTAATGGTGAGCTTGTTTTTTTGTTGTTCTTTCTACGTACAGCATCAAACAGAACACAGTGTAAATAGAGTATCTTGGAACTCTTACCCAGTCTGGGAATAGGAGCAAAAAAGTTACCAGCTGCCAGGGATTTACTTTTTAATCTCTTGTGAGAAAAGAAAACAATAAAATCTAACAAACTTTAATTTCATTGTTATCTAAGGGAAGTAAGTTATTTTAATAGCAATGATTTTGGCTTTTTAATAATTCTTAAACAGAGTTAGGCATTTCCAGTTAGTTAGCTGTCAATATAAATAGTCTTATCGAAGATATTATGGTTCTTTCTGTTATGTCTTTTAGGAGGCATACCTAATTGATTTTTAATCATGAAAATGCATCTGTTCACACCTAAATAAATAACATATAATACTATGTAACAATATCTTTTTCCCTTCATGTTATGGTCATATAGTTTTAAAAGGTGTTAAGAACTCCAGATTATATTTTGTTTATATTACACAATATCAGCAAAACAGCTTTCTAAAGGGCCAATCTGCGCCTTTCATTCAGTTTTTACAGTAAAATTATCCTCAGTGCAATGTAGTAATCTTACTTTGCCAAGGCCATTTATGAAATTTACTGGTAAATTCAAATTAAATGCTCTTCTACAGAGCTTGCCACATTTTTCCTTTGTCCGAGCTTTGTTTCAGTGTGCGACTTTCCCCTCCAGAGCTACAGGGATTAGATATTTTCCATTTGCCGCGAGGTGGTGCGCAGTGTGGATATGCACTGTACTGCTGCTTTTCTAAACGTGTCTTTTGCCAGAGAGACTGTGCTACAGCACCTATGTACATAGCTGAAGCTGTTAAATGGATGACACAGATTATTTCTGCCATATGCTTTTTTGTAAGAAGTACTTAATATCTTGCTTTTTTGACTATGGAGAGTGGGGAAAAAAAATCATGTGACAGTAGAAAACCAGACACCATGAGACATCCCTTGCTCTACACACAATCAAAGATAGCACTTTGGTTTTCAAGTTCACAATTTATTGAAGATTTTCAAATACAGATACAGGAATTTGCTAATATCAGTAACTCTGTTCTTCTGGGTTTTCATCATTATGTTGATTTTTGAGCAACACTGATAATGGCTGAGGAAAGCAGCAGTTTGCTTTGAAGTGATCAAGACCTTGCCCCTGTCTTCTGCAAGACCAACCAGGCATGCTCCCAAAAGCAAAACCTTTGTTTACAGAGGTACCACCTAAGCAAAAACGCCTGCCTGCCTGATAAAGTTAACTTGTAACACTGCAGTGTGTGAGCGAGACGTTGAGATAACTAGACGTAGATCTTCGAGATAGCATGCAGAGTTTTTATGACTATGATTTCTCATTACTTGAACAAAACCCTGTGCGCTAGGGACTTCAGTATGCACGCCTCTACTCTGCAGAATGCTGCAAGCATACTGTCTTTCCTTGTAGTTAATAGCCACACAAACATTTTAAATCAAAGTAGAAAAAAAGAGGTAAAGCTGAACATGGACTATAAATGAATGGTTTTGCATTTCCTATTTTGAATTATTCACTTATTAAACCACATAAGAGCATCAACTTTATAGCCACTTATGGAGATAAGCAAGAAGACATTTACAAAACCAGCAGTTGCTCTGATTTTATACTAGACACTAGGATAGTACAAATACTAGACAGTATAGCTCTGGTTTTATACTAGACGGTAGGATAGTATGAATTGTCATTGCTGTGTTAATACAAAAATGTCTGGTGTGTAGCCTTAAAGATGAAAGGAAGTTATTCAATGTTTTTAGTACTGTAGATGTCTACAGTTTAGTAGTAATTTCAGAAACATGAAATATTAACATATAACTTATTCACCCAGAACTGTAACTTAAAGGAGTGATTTCACCCACTAGTGTGTTATATAGGACCTGCCAGCCGGACGAAAGCCAGATTGGCATATTCAAGTCACACTTTAACATTTTTGAGTTACAGTATGATACATCCTAATTCACTTTCTGTCTGCTGACTTCAAGGACTGAATAGTTCTAATGCTAAGGCAGGGATTAAGGATGTCTGTATTTTGTGTTCCCAAGTCCCTAAAGACGTTCAGGGCTCAAGGGTTACAACCCTGCTTGTATAATGCTGCAGCTGACCTGGTGAACACCTGCCAGACAGTACCTATCCTGCTATGATTACCGAAAGCAATTAAGAATTATTTGTATCTGCATTACTAATACACTTCACATCAGGTATTATATTTATGTGTTAATGTGTATGTGACATTTACGCAGTCTGGCATTTGTTTCTGAAGATTTTTATGGTAGAAGGAAAAGCCAGTGTAACTTTTGGCTTATTCCTTATGAAGTTTCTGTAGGCCCACGGTAAGCTAAACACATTGCCTGTTTCCTCAGAAACCAATAATTGTTAATGGGAGGTAAATGCATGAAGAAAATGTATTTGCAGTGATTATACAAGGAGAAATGGTGAGTGTTCAACTTTTATTGCCATGAAATGTCTATGTGAGCTATAGCATGTTAGTCTGAATAAATACAGTGACTAAAAGCTGTTCAGGTCATCTAAAAACATGTTAACAAATGGCTTGATCTTAGCATAGAATGACCTACAGAAATAAGAATGCTACATAAATGACTCTTGGCATGTAGCTCCTTAATCTGTGAGGAAAGAAGAAAAACTAGATCCAATGGGTGACTGGTGAAACTAGATTAATTCAGATTGAAATCATGATTGCAACTTTTGAGCAAAATATAGCTAGAGTATTCATCTCCTGTGGCTTTCAAGCGAGGACTGGGTACTGTAATTTATGTATATTTCTAGTCTTGCCGTAAAATAAATGAGAGGTTCTTTATGTGGGAGGCCCAAGGAAAATTGCCCCAGAACTGTCTTAAAATATTACCGGTTTGTTTCCAAAAAATTTTAAGAAATGGTGGATACCATATAGAACAGTGGATACCATATAGAACAGGCTGTCATTCACTCTATTACTGTGTGGAATACCAGTATGCACTCACTGCCTCTGCAAACGGCACCCGTACCTTTAATTTGTCAAGTCTCCTTTTCCCTAACTTTCAATTGATGTTAACAACACATAACACTGCACAGTGTCTCCTTTTCCAGTATTAGTGCTTGTCACGCTGCCTTTGTTGTTTTCCCATAAATAGTGCATATATGACACTTATTCTTAATTTTTACAGAAATTAGATAATTATTGTTTTCTATAGCAAGCTATAAGCTATAGTGTAAGTCAGTTGTTCAGAGCTATAGGATGGGTTTTCTACTTACCACTAGCTTTCTTTAGGATGTTAGACAAGAATCCAACTTGTTTGTTAGGTGTCTAAATAGTTTAGAATCTGGGCTGGGGCTTGAGCTGTAAAATTGGAATAATAACCTCAGTGGAAGGTGGTGAAGAGGTGGCAAGTCATTACCAGCACTGGGAGTTAACTGGGAGCCTGAAGAGTCAACCTATAAAGCAGTCAAGGTACTTTGTGGATCCACATTGATTAAAATACACGTATACATCTCTTATTTGAAATAAATGCTTAGGGAGAGAATGAAATTGAAAAGACAAACCTGGACTGAGCCATAACCTACTAATAAATAACATGTAAAATTTAAATCTAGTGAGGATGATTATTGCTGAGCAATAATGAATTGAAGAACTTGAAAAGAAATGAATACCTGAAAAAGAAGGTTTGCAAGAATAATGGCATGAAGGAAAAAACCCTACATAAATTCATTTTGTATTTGCTGTGAAATTTTCTGTTCTAATTAAACCCATAAAAGCAGTTCTCTGTTTAGGGTATTTTTACTTCTGGCTGCTACCTTAAGAATCCCAGGTACTGACCCTTGTATAACCACAAACTGGAAAAAAAAGCAAACCTTTTTGTTTGCTGGTTAAGAAGAATAACAAAGAGAAAAATTAAGCCTTAAAACATCTCAGTAGATTACCGTATGATTTTTGTTGTTTGTTTTTCAGGTAAAATGTCTGTTGCTATTTTATTTATCCTTCTCTTCTCTGCACAGCTTCTGGTATGTAAGTTTTTCCAGTCAGCCAGAATACAGACGATATGTCCTCTGCCATATGTACCTTGAAGTTCATAGAAATAAAATGTCATTTACTTACTGGATATAAAAATAGCCCTTCTTCAGATATAGTACTTCAAGCTCTCATGGCCTAATACTTGTTATGATAGCTGTCATGTTGCCATAACTTAAATTACTGAAACAGCTATTAAATTCTAAGATAAAATTTTAAGATTATTCTGACATTATTTAAGATTCTATGTTTTTCACTTCCTCTGTTTCTTTGACTAAAAATTACTGTATGTATGAATGATAGATTTTTTTTTTTATCTCTACTGAAATTGTAGTCACATCAGAACATTATTTGAAAGCATAAGTCGTGGTTTAAGAACAGGGTGGAAGGCTGTAAATGTCAGAATTTATACATGCTTTCTTAATTATTTTGTTGTATCTACATCATAGGTTTTAAACAATTTAAGTGACAGCTGTGTTAGTTGTAAAATGTTGTGTTACTTTGTAAAGTCTTCCAGAAACAAGCTCCTTAGAACTTGATTCAAACTTACCATAGAGTCATTTAGGTTGGAAAAGACCTTTCAGATCATCAGGTCCAACCATTAACCCACCACTGCCAAGTCCATCAGTAAACCATGTCCCTAAGCACCACATCTACATTTTTTTTTTAATGCCTCCAGGGATGGTGATTCAACCACCTCCCTGGGCAGCCTGTTCCAGTGCTTCGCCCTTTCAGTGCAGAAATTTTTCCTCATATCCGATCTCAACCTCCCCTGGCACAACTCGACGCCATTTCCTCTTGCCCTGTCACTTGTTACTTGGGAGAAGAGACCGGCCCCCGCCTCGCTACATCCCTGTCAGGGAGCTGTAGAGAGCAACAACGTCCCCCCTGAGCCCCCTCCTCTCCACACTAAACCCCCCCAGTTCCCTCAGCCGCTCCCCATCAGACTTGTGCTCCAGCCCCTTCCCCAGCCCCGCTGCCCGTCTCTGGACACGCTCCAGCCCCTCTACGTCCCTCCTGCAGCGAGGGGCCCAGAACTGAACCCAGGATTCGAGGGGCGGCCTCACCAGTGCCGAGTGCAGGGGGACAGTCACTGCCCTGGTCCCGCTGGCCACACTGTTTCGGATACAAGCCAGGATGCTGTTGGCCTTCTTGGCCACCTGGGCACACTGCTGGCTCATGCCCAGCCAGCTGTCACCCAGCACCCCGGGCCCGTTCCCACCAGGCACTTCCCAGCCGCTCTGCCCCAGCCTGTAGCGCTGTGTGGGGCTGGTGTGACCCCAGCGCAGGACCCGGCACGGAGCCTTGTTGGACCTCATACAGTTGGCCTCAGCCCATGGATCCAGCCTGCCCAGATCCCTCTGCAGAGCCTGCCTGCCCCCAAGCAGATCAACACTCCTGCCCAGCTTGGTGTTGTCGGCAAACTTTCTGAGGGTGCACTCGATCCCCTCATCCAGATCGTTGATAAACATATGAAACAGAACTGGGCCCAACGCTGAGCCCTGGGGAACACCGCTTGTGACCAGCCACCAGCTGGATGTGACTCCATTCACCACCACTCTTCGGCCTCAGCTGTCCAGCCAGATTTTTACCCAGCAAAGGGTACACCCATCCAAGCCATGAGCAGCCAGTTTCTTCATGAGAATGCTGTGGGAGACTGTCAAAGGCTTTACTGAGGTCCAGGTAGACAACATCCGCAGTCTTTCCTTCACCCACTAGGTGGGTCAATAAATACACAGGATTTTACCCAGTGTAGTTTTATTTATTTGAAGGCAGTTCCAGATCAGTCTTTTCGTATGATAAATTTCTCATTTTTATGAAGTGCAGCAATGTTTGCTGCAGTATCGCACAGCATGGTGATGAAAAACATTATGAGTATAAAAGTACATCTTCTCTTCAAAAGTGTCTGTTTTCAAATTACTTACGCAGCTTTTTAGCAAAAGGTGCAGTAGCTATTGAGATAATTTTTCCAGCAACATCTAGAAAAATATCCTCCTTAAATAGCTGACAGTTATTGTGTATGTGAAATATCTATAATGTGTAGAGGTATGGATTGATTTTATTCGGCTGTTCTAAAACCATATAAAAACCACATAGGATGATAAAAGTTCCTTTAAGCCAAACAAATAGGTGAAGATGTGGGAAATAGTGCCACTTCTGAATTGTCTGTCTGCCACTGATAAAGCAGCATAATGGATTTTCACAGGACAGTGGTTTCGTGCTCCCCGATATAAGAGTTTAACTTCTGCTCTATGGATTTTGTCTTAAAACATGATTTATGAGTCCCAAGAATTTATGATTCTAACAATGAATTATGTTTCTGTACCCAGGTGGGCAGCTCTCTCTTGATACTGGTTGTATCAGCACCTCTCTACTTGTACCACAGATCCCCTGAACAGCAGACATTAAATAACAACCTATATGGTCACTGTTGGCAGCGGTAAACAAATCAGCATGATTATAATCATTTTCCTATATCAAAGCTAGCAAACAAAAAGAAGAAGATATGCAAGCTTCAAACAGCTTAATACAGTGGAGAAAAGTAAAACAAATACAAATGCAAGAGCCAGGGAGGAAAAATCCATACACATTGTCAGGGAGCAGGGTGTTTGCCAGTCTGCGTCAAGATAAAAGAAAAATAGTAACTATTCAGGTGCATATGAAAATAAAGCAATATCTCTCTCTCATCCACCTATAGCAGTGAATTATGTATTTTTTTTAAAACTTCATCTCTGTTCAGAGACTTAAACTAACCTTCTGTAGCCAAAAGCTGCCCTCACAAACAGCCAAAATAAGTTCCAATGTGAATCACCTGAGCACGCAACTTCCAAGGTGAGCATTCTTACTGAATTCCTTGGGCTGCTTACCTCTTTAAATGAGTATTTCAATATTTTGGCAAATTGAGGTGTGGATCATTCAAACAGTTATAAATAGAATTTGCTGGAATAGAAACTGTGTGCTTGGAAAAAGAAAGTTAAATACATGTAGAAAACATTTTGAATGACTGCATTTTAAATCTTATGAAACAGTAATATTTTCAGCAATTGTGGCAATTTTCAGAGGATTTTGTTTTAATTTTGGCAGCTGTTGGGTATGGGATTGGGAACACGATTGGCAATTTTGGAAATCTGACTCCGGTTGCATGAATGGGACCCTTCTGAAATTTCTCAAACGACATTAAAAACGCAGTCTTTTTGGTAGATCAGAAGTGAAACTCCTGAGATGCTTTAAAGCAGGCACAAGCTGAGGGAGGGATGAGGAAAATGTCCGTTCTGCTCTCTGCAAAACAGTATCATAAAGACATGGTTGCAAGCTGACCCAAAACAGCAGCCCAGGCACTGTTCGGAAAAGGCTGAACACAGTGACTATCTCATCTCATTTAACTCCTACACTAGTAAAGAAACATGTAACTAATAGTGGTTTTACAAGAATTCATCAATACTTAGAAAAAAATTGTTGTTATGGGAGACATGTAAAACATAACTTCCTTTTAGGAAATCACAGAGATTTTTGTTCCTTGCTAAATATTTAACCAAAACGGATTAAAAAAAACCTCTGAAAAACCTCCTTCAAGCCACTAGAGGATGAGTACTTCTCCATCAAAATAAATAGTTAAGCTGTAACGTAGCTTATCTAAGCCACACTAATAAGCTATTAGACTAGTAATATAATTAAAATTCTAGCAAGTGTAAACGAGGCAGCTCGAATCCTTATCGAATACTGAGATTAGTAACTTGTTTATGGAAAGCTGACTATAAAATTATTTAAACCATGCGTATTCGAACATTAAAACGCATAAAAAGATACAGCATTTTGGAAAATCACTAGCTAATTAGGTAGGCATAATATTTTCTGTTGTACAGATAAATATTTCCTTATGCAAATGGTGATTAAAATGCATACATTGCTTATATACTCTGTAAACTGCTAAGGAAACTCATGTGATATAGTTGTGTCCGCTCTGACTCAGAACGTCATGTTAACGTCCTGCTCTGTTGGTTGTGCTGGCTGACTAGCTTATTTTTAAAGTTCTCTTCTGCAAATAGCATGCTACTACATCAACAGAATTCATCATCTGATCTAGCTGTCAGTCTCGAAATCATCTTTTCCAATACTCATCTATATTGTCTTACTACTGAAAAGCCTCAGATACAGACCAGAATTACCGAACCCTTTGCGGGTACCAAGAACAATTGAAAAATAGGGGCTCTACACAACCAGTTGATGCAGGCATCGTGTTTGTTATGGCAGTTTGTCAGCTTAGTCAGCACAATGAGCATCAGCCAGGAGAAAGAGCTTGAGCAGAAGGAAAGGTGGGTCAGGTTAGAGAGCAGAACATCTTTTCAGGTTGTCTGGTTCTGAGGACTCATTCTATAAGATGTTTAGAGAATTGGCCAAAGCCTGTTATTAACAACTATCTTGGACAACCTGTGTGGAAGGGTGAAGTCCTAGGAGACTGGAAAAGGACAAACATTTGTATTGAGAAGGAGGACAGAGAGAATTACAGCCCATCTGCTTTAACATCAAATACCACAGCAATGTGAGAGATATACGCAAGTTATTTCAGAACACTTGGAAGATAATAAGGAGACAAGTAGCAGCCTCTGTGGACTTATCAAGAGCAAATCATGTCAAACCAAATTATTTTCCTGTAGAACAAGGCAACAGATCTTGTGGATGGAACAGAATGAATGAACAGTTATTGTAACTGTTATCACAGGCAAGGCCTTTGGCACCACTTTCCATGACATTCTTATGCACAAGCTTAGCAAATTAATAAGAATGTTTCTTACGGTTGCAAAATTGGTTGGGAAAAAAGCCCAACCAAAAAGATGCTTAAGGAACAGTAAGTAGTATTTCAGTTCCAAATTGTAAGAATTTCACTGAGAGATGGCATTTAATGATAATCAGTAAAGAAAAGATGAACTTGTCTAATAAGTACAGCAGAGGTGTTTTGTCGCGGTGTGTGGAGGGCTCTGATGAACGAGTAACTGTAGAACAAGTAACCTTAAGGAGCAGATAGTTGTCAAACCACTTAATTCAAATATATGTAACAAAGCTTTTCATTTGTGTTACCACAGCGCCTGTAGGCTGTAGTAAACGTCAGCACCCACCGCTGTTAGGGGCTGCGAGGGAAATAAACGGGCTCGGTTCGGACGAAGGGGTCGCCCCTGGCGGGGCAGCAGGGGGAGCCGGTGCGGCACGGGAGCGGCGCTGCGCGGGGGGCGGCGCTGGCGGGGGCGGGGGTCGGCAGCGGGGTGCGTTCGGTTCCGTTCGCATCGCTCGGTATTTCTGCTCGTGATACAGCTTTCAGCCGTACGTGAAGCGTAGAGGTTTGTGAAAGTCGTAGCACTTCGTCCTGTACTCCGCGGTGGAGCTCTGGGAAGCCGTTAGCTACGGCAGGCTCGAGTACGGCGCTTTTGCAGAAGCAAGTGAATAGAAGGGCAGGGAATGGGGACTGGCTTCCTCGCTGGCTCTTAACTGATTAGAACAGATGCTGTCTGTAAATCAGAGGCAGTACAAACCCCCCAAAAGACTAGCAAACTATAAATAGATTTTTAAAAATCAGCGGTAGATAACCTCAATTGAGAAAATACACAGATTGGTTTGTTTTGGGTTTTTTTATTTTGCTTTTTTGTTTTGTTTTGGGTTTGGTTCTTTTTTTTTCAATATGAGAAATGACAGGATTGATTTTCAGGCTTTTCATCTGCCTCCACTTCGGTCTTAACAGAACTTTAAAGTAATTATCAGAAGATTACACTTGTGAAACAGCAAATAAGGAAGCGATGAATGTCCCGAACAAGGAGCATCTCTTCCAGCGTGCTTGCCCAGCCCAGGGCACCGCTCCGTCCCGGCGCCGGTGCCTAGTCATTTATCCCGGCCACGCCGAGCGGAGGCACTGCCCGGCCAGGAACGCCTACCGGGCCGCTCGTGAGCGCGGCTCCCGCTGCGAACCGCTGCGCCGGGTGCGCGGCGCCGGTCCCCGTGCCCTAGCAGCCGCTCGCCTGCCTGGGGGAGCCGGGGCGGAGGCGCAGCCCCGTCCGCTGCCACCGCGGCTCTAGCCGGGAAAGGACGCCGGCCCTGCTGCGCTCCGGGACGTGCCGCTCGGCCCGCGCGGGGCGCGCCCAGCCCGGCTGCCCGGGGCCCGGGGCCGGGGCGCGCTGCGGGCGGACGGCTGCCCCCTGCCGGGCGCGCCGCAGCACGGCGGCCGGCTCCTCCCCGCCCAGTCCCCGCCCGCACGTTGCCCGGGGAACGGGGGTAGGGAGCAGCCGGGCGGCCGCTGCCTCCGTCTCCTCCTTCTCTCCCCGCCGGTGCCCGCAGCGGAGCGGCACCCGCACCCGGACGCCCCGCCGCCATGCCCCGAGCCGCTCCGCTCCTCCTGCTGCTGCTGCTCGCCCTGGCTCAGCGCCGCGCCTGCCTCCCGGGGCTGGCCACCGCCGCGCCCCCCGGCCGGGACCCCTGCCTCAGCCAGCCCTGCCGCAATAACGGCACCTGCTCGCCTGTGCCGGCCCGAGGCCCCGCCGCGCCCCGCCGCCTCCAGCCGCTCCTGCCCCAGCCTCCGGCCGCCTACAGCTGCGCCTGCCCCGCGGGGGTCACCGGCACCTCCTGCCAGGTGAGGGGCGCGCCCCCCTCGGCTCCTCCCGCGGGACCTCCGCTTGGCGCCCGCCGCCCGCCCGGCGTCCTTGTGCCTGTCCCTGCCCTTGGGTGTCCCCGCTCGGTCCGCGGCCGGCTCCCGCCCGCCGCCGCGCCCCTACCCCGCCTGCGGGCGCCCCAGCCCCGCTCTGCCCCGGCCCGAGCCGGTGCCGGTGCCCGCTCCCCCGGCGCGCGGCCGCTCCCTCCCGCCAGCTCCTCGCGCTGCAGCCGGTGGTGCCGTTAGCGGCCGCCGCGGCTCTGCCCCGGCCGTGCCCAGGGGCTGGCGGCGGCTCCGCGCCGGTGGACGCGCGGAGCGGGTGCCGGTGCCGCCAGCGCCGGGCTTGGAGCCGTGCGGCGGGCGGGCCGCTCCGCCCGGGAGTGGCCCTCACGCCGGCCGTGACACGGACCGGGGGCTCGGTTCAGGGTGAACGAGGACGGGGCTGCGCTCAGCCGGTGCCTTCCAGCATCACCTCGGCACCGCAGCCACTCCCCACCGCCCGGTCCCGGCCATTTGTGTGGCGTTGGCTTGCCGGCAGGGGTGGGACGGGGACGGGGACGCACCGTGCCCCGGGGCCCCTCACCGGGGGGGCTGCCCGCGCCTCGGGCGGCGCCGGGCTGCGCTCGGTTCCGAGAGGTCAGAACGCTCCGAGCAGCGGTGGTGATCAGAGGCACGGAGCAGTTCATCTTTCTAACGTGCGTGGTCACGTTGGGATTTAATGTAGTAATAAACCGAATTTAATTATTGTCACGTGGAGATTGTAATCTTTTTTTTTTTTTTTTTTAAATCTCTGGTATTAAGGATTATAGTCTTTCTTATCGTGTTCAGAAATTCACAAAAACCTTAATCTTCCATCCCTTCCGATAAGGAAAAGCAGGTGCAGGGACAAAGAGGTTTGTACGGTACTTTCCTGACAGCAGCGTACAAAGGGCTGGATGGATTAGCTCCCATTTCTGTCAGTGCTCTCAGGTTTAGCTGGATCTGACATCGAAGCAAATGAATTCAAGTAAATTCGATCTGCTTTTTTTTTTTCTTTAATGTTCCTCGGTAACATAGTGTCTGAACTATACTGTTGAATCAATGAAAAGGGACAATACGTTTACTGAAGACTTAATGTGTAGGTGAGTATAAAAGTCATCATAAAGTAGGAGCGCTATGCACAGAGTTCTGTGCTTGCCTTAAAATGCCTCAGCTGATTCAGTATAACAATGAAAGTGAAAATATTTACGCTAATGAGATTCTGTAAAACCAGAGAGATGAAAGTGGATTTAAATAGATTTCTCCAGCTAATTTTAGGTTGTCCTCTTAGGAGTTTACTATGTTTCTATCACTACAAAGAGAGACAGAGCATGCTGCGTTTTTGCCTTTGTTTGTTGCTGTTAGATGTGTCTGAGATCCATGACTGAAAGATTAATGACCCTTTCCAGGACTCAGTACAATGAAACGCTTGCTAGCGCCGTAACTCTTGTGAAGTGTTGTGGTTGGGGAACTGGATTTAATTGTTTTTCTAACAAAAGAAATAGGCGGTATTTTCACAGCAGTTATGTTTTTTATTAACAAGTAAGAGGAGGCATACAGTGTCGTATATTTTGTTTCTTTTTATGAAATAATAAGTAGTGACCCTCGCAAGGAAAGCTGATAAATGAATGCCACTTCTAGCTATCATGTCAGCAGTTGAAGTATGGATGCCAGTTAGCTATGGGAAGTTAATATGGCTTTGAAACATAACTTAACTAGAGAACAGGTGTGTTTTTTAAAGGGCTAGTATAAATACAATATATCCATAGTTGACATTTTGCTCATTTTATTGAAATAGGAAATAAATATTGTACAAATGCATTAACTCTTGTGTTGCTCTGTCGTTCAGCCTAACAGCTTAACAAATGCCTAACGGCTTAAATTCCCACAAAGTAAGGTAAAAATCATAATGAATTCAACGATAATGAAGAGCTGTAAGGATTTAAAAATAACTATAAGGATTATTTTTTTCATATTCCTTAAGGGTTATGAGAAGACTATGGGTTAAATCAGGGGATCATTTGGATATATGTAGACACAAGGGCTTTTTGTCTTACTGCTGAGGTTGTTATTGAGCAGTTGGACTTGCAGAGGGGAATGCCAATAAGGGAAAAAAGAACAGGAATTATTACACTAAAATACTGAGATCATGGAAGGTAAGTTTGCAGTTTTGGAATTTGTGATGGAGCTGGAGTTCTTCCGGAGCCCCACCTTCTGAAAAGACAGAATTACTTTCATGTCACTTCTAGTAGTGAAGGCAATCTTTCACCAATTCGGCTCAGGTGTGTTGAAACACAGAATGAAAAAAAAAAAGGTTCAAAATGTGCCTACAAGTCAAGTGAAGTTGTAATGTAGAGTGATTGCAGTCAAAACTGGAGATTGCCACTGAAGTTTTTACTGTAACTGGTTTTGATGCACTTGTCATTTTTTTATTCTTTTCCCATGCCAGCACCAACATCGGCATTGCATGCACATGAGATACTTCTAAAAGTTCAGAGCTTTCCTATCACCAAGTGATACATTTCATTTGGACATAAGCCAATTCCATGATCTTATAATTGCTTTAGTAACTCGTTATTTATTTAACAACAGAAATTGTAGGTCCTCTTACTATATCCATCCCATGAATTATGCATGTGTATATATCTCACATTACAGTTAGAATATACTTTGTTTTGCAAACTTCAGGTTTGTTTTTTTATGGCTTGTTTGGTTTCACATTGTGGGATGTTGCTCTAATTTAACTCAATTCCTCTTCATGGTTGTGATTTCCCCCCCCACTTCTCTTTACCATGCTTCTCATCTCTGTAAAGAAGAAATAGACTTAATGTGTTGAAGTATCTTAAACTTTACTGTGAGAGAAGAAATCACATGTATTCCCAAGGAAATTGTACAAAAATTATAGAGAACTCAATGGCCTTTCTGCAGGAATTTGAACTTGGCCAATTCTCAGCTTTATCCTGAAAGAATTTGACAAAATAAATTGAGATGACCTGAGTATGAGATATTAAGTTCCCTAATGTCATGGTTTAACCCCAGCTGGTAATTGAGCACCACACAGCCGCTCGCTCACTCTCCCCTCACCCACAAAGATGAGGAGGAGACTTCGAAAGGAATGTAAAACTCAAGGGGTGAGATAAGAACAATTTAATAATTGAACTAGAACAAAAATGAAAGAACAATGATAACAATGACGACAATAACAGTTATAATGAAAAAGGGAAGGAAAAGAATAACATCCAGAGGGAAACACATGGTTCACAATGCAACAGCTCACCATCTGCCCACTGGTGCCCAGCCAGTCCCTGAGCAATGATCTGCCCGTCCCAGCCAACCCCCAGGCATGGAGTTGTTCATATACCAGGCATGACATCCCATGCTATGGAATACCTCTTTGGATAGTTCAGGACAGCTGACCTGGTGGTGTGCCCTCCCAATTCCTTGTGCCCCTCCAGCCTTTTTGCTGGCAAGGCCTGAGGAACTGAAAAGTCTCACATCAAAGCCAAAACACGGCCCCGCACTAGCTCCTAAGAAGATATTGAAGTCCATCCCAAATGAAACCAGGACACCTAAACTTTATAGTCTCTAAATTTTTACTTATGTTTTACTTTGATAAGCAATCTTTAACCTTTATTTCTAACAACTAGTCTAATGACTAGTCTGTTTTTTTGTAATGACATGTATTATCCAATAAAACTGTTTTTCTTTATCAGGGAAGTTTTATGTAAAAATTGATCGGTGTTAGTGCCCTATGAAATAATTTTAGAGACATAAGGTACAAAATTGCAAAATAAGAAATGAAAAATGTCACAATTTGCTTAAAACCACAGAATCTGAACTTAGATACTTGCATTAAATTGCATTATATTTATTTGGTTCCATGCTAGTGCTAACTTCATTAAAAGACATAATTTCATTAAAAGTTAATATTTTAAAATATTGTTATGTATGCTTTGTTTTAGTTGCTGCTTTTGTTTTTGTTTTTATTTTTTTCTTCCCTCCTTTGATAATTTTCCCTCATTCTTTTCTTTGGTGCTTTTTAATATGCTCTTAATTGTTGTATAGATTGTGTCAGTAATCAAAACTAGAATACAAGTAGTATCCGAGCATACTGAACCAGCATTCTGACTTTGCAGCAGTTCTCTTCCATATGGTCTGATCAGTGATGACTGGATGTTCCGCTTACTTCTGAGCATGACATAGGAGCCACTGATGTAATAGCATTTTTGAGTTAGTACTGAAATTATTATTTTAGTGGCAAAAAGATCTCTTTGGTCTTAGGGAGGATATGTTATGTTCACTCCAATGGCTACTTTTCCATACCTACAGTGGAAAATATTTTTTTTAAATGTAACTGTGGACAGCTTGTTTTAAATGGAGTGTTAGAAAGGTGTCACGTGGGTTTAAAGAAGTCAAGGAAAGAACTGATAATATAAAAACTAATACAGATGGATGGTAGATTAACTTTTAAGTTTTGTTCTTAGAATGATTATTATTTTTTTATTTCCCCTCCTGAATTTCTGCCTGATTATGTTTTCTTTTGTTCTCTCCCTTTTATGGTACTTGTGAATGCCAGATGAATTTATTCTTGTCTTTGATCATGGTATTTGAACATGTGTATACTGTACTGCAGCGATTCCATTCTTTTGCTCTGTGTCCCCTGCTTCTATTTTTTTTATGCTGTGTTGGGGTTTTGTTTCTTTTTCTTTGAATTTCTGTCCTCAGTAGATTTCTGATAATGTGCTGTTTAATGCTGAATATGGAAATCCAGGGGTAGTAAACTGCTGTTCAAAGAAAGGTTACTGTTTCTTGACTCAGTGGTGTAATACCTCAGAGTAAGTGGTACAGAGTTTTTCATTGTCCAGGTTATTTAGGTTGCACTGGACAGTGCTATGTAAAAGAACATCCTTTAATCAAACTGCTAAATCACCTTCGTGTCAGTATCCTGATTAAATCTTCACAAGATCCTGTTTTCTGTTAAGTGCGTATATCCCTTCTGAAAGGTCTCTAAAGAATCCTTGAATTCACAATGAATTCTCTAGGATGTTTTAAATGGTATTTTTTTCATTAATGAAGAGTATACTCTTTTATCTTTAATAAGAATAAATTGTATAGTTAGCAGATGCCCTGGAGTTTTCTTGTTTTGTTTGGATGTAGTTTAGCCTGAGTTCTGAGGTACCATGTCATTTCCTGCTGACTAACTGCTAACTCTTGTAGTGCTTTCAAGTTGCAGAATTTAAATATTTGCATTGATATATATATATACTGTGTGTGAGAAGAGGCTGTGAGAGCTCTGTTTTTCTTGGAGAAGAGGAGGCTAAGGGGGAACTAAATGCCATTCTCAGCTGCCAGATGGGTGGTCATAGGAGCAAGACTTCTGAGATGTGGTCAGTGAAAGGACAAGAGGTGACACGCATGTTATAGTAGGGGAAGTTCCAGTTAAATCTAAGGAAAAAAAATAATTCCTCACAATGATGGTGGTCAAGCACAGGAATGGGAACTTAGAACAGTTGTGGAATCTCCATCCATCCTTGGAGATTAGGAGCTTGAGTAGCCAAGGCCCCAAGCACCTTGACCTAGTATTAGCCTTGGCCAGAGCAGAGCTTGAACCGGTCCCTCAGGTCCCTTCCAGCCAAGACCATCCTATGCATCTGTCCTGTAATTCTGTATACACATACACATCTGTGTGTGTGGTTATGTTTTTGGTTTTGGTTGTTTTTTTTTTTTCCCCTAGAGTTTGCATTTGACTATTACTCTTGTCCTGTTCCTACCTCCCCTTTGCTGGATATTTCAATTATTTCCGTATTATTATAGGTATATGTTTAACATCAAGTCTAGACTGTACTTGGAAGCTGACAAACTTGTGCAGTGCAAATAGGAGTTCTAAGATGGCAACATCGCTATTAGATATCTGAAAAATCTGTAGTATTAATTTCAGGCTACTTTGTTTACAGCTCCTTTAGTCACGAATCGGTATACCCACATTTCATAGACATTGTTGAGGATATTTTTTCTTCAAGTAACAGTTTGGCATGTCACACAGAACTGAAGGGTATTACTTGTTTTCAATGAGTTTTTTTGTGACCTGCAAGTGAAGTATTGTTGAGGTGCCTCATGATCTCCACGGTTGCAGTGGAACTGATGAAGTTCTGCAGTATGGTGATGTGAGGTATCAAATATGGGGAACATTAGCGCAGAATAAATGAATGTGAAAAATAGTTTCTCCACCCCATTTATTTTAGCTATTATAACATCTGTTTTCTCTAAATGTAGTAGAAATATATTTCCAGTCAGAATTTTAAGCTTTTCAAATTAGCATCTTGCCTTGAAGCATATAATGTAAAAATATGCAGGAGAACTATAATTCAGCAATTTCCAAAGCAGTCAATAAAGAATTGTGCTGTGATTTTTGCCATGGGAGCTAAACAAATTTAGTCTAAATTTCTGTAGAATAAAACTGGAATAATGTAATAGCCCAAACTGTCCCAATTATATAAGTGGTTATTATTTGGATATCTGCACACTAACCTCGGTGAATCTTTGTATTCTGTCTTTCAATGTCTGGAAATACTCCTGTTAAATCTGTTCAAAATAGCTCTTTTTAAATGCTAGTCAGGTCATTACATAGTGCAAATTATTTGGTTCTGAAAAATTCCATCATGTAAGTGGAAGTTTCAGGTATTGGTTTTAATAATTTTTTGTAATTAAAGTTTGTAAAGAGAAGGACCAGGTGTAAAGCAACCAAATAATAGTAGAAGATATGCTATACTAAGATGCTTCAGCTTTTTCATATGCTGTATTTCATTGCAGTTTTTGTTCTTTGATCTGAGAGACTTTGCAATGCTATCTGTTTAAAAACTAGTATTGTTTCACTTTCCTTTGAAATACGTAACTCAATGTTGTCATTTGTGTGTGTGTAGCCCTGGAAATCCTCTTTATCGGAGCAGGTTTCCCATATACTAGGAGAATACCTTATACTGAATACAAGATAAGAAACAACAGACTATGGATGGGAAAACAAACAAACAAGAATATTGCTTAAAGTACTGGAATTGTATGACTTGATTCAGTATTACAGGAGGTAGAAATGCTCCCCTCTTTTTGAGAACTCTCATAAAATCTTCTACATATTGCCTTTCTGAGAAGTACATGCCTTGAGATCAATAATTTCAGAAGTGGCATTTAGCAGGATTTCAGCTTGATCATGAGACCAAAAATCTTAGAAGATGATGCAAGAAATTCCATTTTAATAGGCAGACATGAGTCTGCTGAAAATAGTATCCACTGAACTGTAAACATAGGTTGATATTTGTTGGGATTTGGGTTTTTTTGGTACTTGCTCTCATAACTTACTCTGTTCTTGTTAAATATCAAGTCCCTCATTTATTTCTAGTAACTCTTTGGCTGTGATAATTTGTGTTCCAATTAATCCCACAGATTAATTGCATGAAAACCATGAGTTTATTAGTTTTTATTTTCTTTCTTATTTTCTTATGTCCGTGTTGCATATTTTTCCCTCTTAACAGTTATACCACTCTTCCCTCCCTGTGCATGTAGTGAATATTTTTCTTTTCTGTGGTGTCCTTTCTGAGCTGAATAGATTGAGCAAATAACAATGTCCCTGTTGGTTGCTGGTTAATCTCAATATAGTCTGTTTTGAACAATGCTAAATCCCATTTTTTTATGTATGCTGAGAGATTACCTGTTCTTTTGACAACTGCATTATAGTGAAGGCTTCAATAATATCCACTTTACTTTTTTTTTTTTTTTAACTTTTGGTTGATATAGGTGAACTGAACTCATCAATTTACCTGTCAGATTGTGGTGTGGTGATCCCCGAATGAAAGCATCCATATTTAAAGTGTATTCATGTCAATTGAAAGTATGTGTTTGGCAAGAGTAGGGCTAATTTCCTTAAAAATTTCTTAGTGGCATTTAAGTCAAAATCTGAAGGTAAAAGCAGTTTAGTATGTGCATTTGACATTGTAGAGCATAATTTATTAAGCCTTTAATTGGTTCTCTGGTTTTTAAGAAAAAAACGGTTTGGTTCAACTTATTGTTCTGTATGGTTTTGCCAACGTATATGTTACAGGAATAATGTAAATGGTGAAATAAGCGTCCTCTGGAGAGAAACTTGTCACTCATCAATATGAGCTATACAAACCACCAATTATAATTGTATTACTAGGAAAAAGCTCTGAAACTGCAATTGTTGCAATTTTCCAACAGCTTTGTAACAGTAGAAATGCACATTGAGATATACAATGAGAGAAGTAATATTTGCTTGATAAGAAAACTCTTTAATTTGTTCTATTGGTTGGGTGTAATCTCCTACAAAGAACTCCTCTTGCATTCAAATGCTCTTTTGTATGCCACATATGTAACGTCTTTGAGTTCAGGAACTCATATCACTGCCCCACATTATTTTTCAAGTTTGCAGTGTTTTTTTTTTTAAAAAAAATTACAGACCATAGTAAGTGTAACATACTGTACTAATTAGCATTATATTCTGCTGTAAACCTGAAAAAATAGCTGTAAACTTTATAAAAAGGTCTGGAAGTTATACATCCTGACTAGGAATGGGGGTATCAAGGCTTGGTGCTTGGAATGCTGACTGCCTTGCTGAGTCACTCTTACTACATTCTTATTTAAATTTCTCTTCTATAAATTCAGATAATCCTGGGTGTTCTAAAGGTTAATTTGTGAGTGTGTATGGAGGCTTTAAGAATGTTAGATGAAAAGCACTTTATAAGGAAGCATAGTATTGAAATACCAGAATCTGAATTACATGTCAGTGGCCTACCAGAATGTATTTACCTTGTAAGGAAAAAAGCCTTCTTATTCAAAGAAAAACCCACCACACACACAAAAAACCCCCTCACACCACACAACCCCCAAAAAAACCCCAAAAACCCAACCAAAAGAAAAAAAAATATCCATTTAGACTATTTCTTTGTCTGGCAAATATTCAGGCTAGCAGTCTACAGATTAATTTATTTTCATACTGTTCTTTCCCACTGGAAGCAGGGGCAATAGATCAATGACCAGTATTTCGAAGACTTCTGTAGCAAAGGTGTTTTGTGAACAAGGTGCTCTTGAATAAGTTAAGAACGGGATTCAATTTGACTGTGAAAGTAGGGTTGTTATACTGAGATAAGGTCACTGAATGTTAATGATTTTGGGAGCTTTGTTGTACTTCATGTATTGGTTACAACAGCAACTGTATTGTCAGTTTGAGAAGACCTTTGTGCATCTTCAGGAACAGTAGCTGTAAAAAGAGTAACAGGATATGGCTCCTTTTCTTTACAACAAGCCTCATTTTCAGTCTAGGTTGCCCTTATGTGCTGCTTTGTAATGGGCCTAATAAAGGTGAAGTTTGTTGTTGACAAATGCACAAGAGAAGGAATAATTTCAGCTAACCATGTATATTCTAAATGAACTGTGATTATCTGGGGGGAAGACCCGTATGTTCTGATAGCAGTATGTTGAATAATCCTCGTTGAGCCTGAGTGCTCAAAATGCAAATAATTTCAAGATTTGCAGATAATGTCACAAGAGAACAGAAGCTGTTTGCGAATGCTGTTCCCTTCTATGAATGAATAGCACTTAATCCCCTGAAATCAAGTTCAGGTAACTTTACTTACAAGATAGAGAGGGCAGAAATAGATATGACCCAGAGAAAGGGCAGCAGAAGTGATTAGTAGATGTGGAAAGATATGAATAACCTGGGAGAAACAACTTGTTCACTTTTATACAGAGACAAACAAGAAGAGTCTGAATAAAAGGTAATCTTAAGACAAGGACAGTGCTTCAAAAAAACCCCACAACAGGTATGAGACATCAGCTAATGTGGCTAAGGGAAATATAGGGACAGTTTTCTGTAATTTTCCAGACATAGTATGTTGCTGTGATCTCCATTTGAAGTATTTGGATAGCGTCATTTGTCCATAACGACAGTTAGGTATCACCATGAACTATATGGCAATTGTCATGTTTGTTATTCAGCCCTCATGGTTTGTGCTTTAAATTCAGCAAATCTGTAATAATGCATGCAAATTTTATTTGTATTTTCATTAAAAAAAAATTAACAGATGTATTGTTTTTTTTCTACGGAAGAAATTAGGCATTATTTGATATTTTTATCAATATGATAATATTATTTGATAATAAGAAATTATCAAAATCAAATTAATGAGTGAACCTCAGAAACCTAATACATGGCTTAGCTTTCATACAGACTTAGCAGTCTATTAATAACTTGTGACTGACTACATACATGTACTTCTATTGTACTAATTTTCAGGCAAATATAACCGAGCATTATTAAGCAGAACAAGGTAAAGATCGCCATGTAGAAGTTCAATTAACTTAAGAGCTAAGTAACTTTTGTGTTGATAGTCCTAATTCTGCTGTCTGGTTGCAAGAGAGCTGTTTTCTGGCATTTGTTGTCACTATGGAACACCAAGGTTATGTTCCTGTATGTAGGGATCTGAGAAACTTTCTCATTTGAGAATGCCTTTGAATTTCAATGAGTTGAATTACGTGAGGTTTACTGACATAGGTAGGGTCTGTAAGACCAGATACTTGATTAATTCTTTTTAAGGCTACAGTGTACTGTGTGATGATGGCATATGTGACAACTGAAGAAAATGGTGTTGAGTCCCCTGGGAAATTAACATGTTTAATTGAAGGAAGGACAAATTGACTTAATTTACATAACTGTAACAGGACTCTAATGTTAAAATTTCCCTAACTACTGGCTCTTGAAAGTAATGGAAAGTTACTGGGTTGATGTTACAGAAATTCTTAATAATCTTTCTGAGGGTGTGGCAGGATCTGGCTTCTATAGAGCATGCTAAAAATGTGGAACATCTTCTTTTAAGGGCTGCTTGAGACTCCACTATGCCATCTCTTAAAGGTGAAATAAACTCATAGTAATTTCTCTGTCTATAAAAATAATAAATATAAGTTTAGAATTAGTTATTTTGGTAACCATTTGTGCTTGGGTTTCTTGGTGCTCCTGAAATGCAGCAAAGAAATTACCTAAGTGGAATGATTGCAGAAGGAAGGCCAGCTTCTGAAAGCCTTTCTCCCCAGTCAGCTAGCTTCCCTTGTGACACAAAATTTTAACTCTTTCTGCAGGTGAGTGAGAAAGAATGGATTAACAGTTCCAGTGAATCTGCCTTTTCACAAAGGCCTGCCTAAGAAAAGCACGATAGATTTATCAGTTACAGGTATAATTATCCAGTCCTGCTAGCAGTAGCATGCAGCAAATCAGGGTATGGGCCAAAACCTCACTATATTTGATTTAGGATTATGGAGGATTTTCTGTTAGCATGACATATTAGTGAGTGAGTGATTTAACCATATTTTATGTTCATATTAGATAATCTGTTGAAGGATACTCTGGAATAACAGCTGTGCTAGCAAACCTTATTGTGTAAGTCATGTATAGCAAACACAAATGTAGCATCTTAGTTGATTTCTGTATGATGTATATGCTTTTCGCTTTGTAATCAGTACTGCAGCAGCTTCCAACTTGGATTTCTAGTTCTAAGGATGACATTTTCTTTTCCAAAATATACTTACATCCAGTTCTGGTCTGTGTTCTCAGATTTTCTAGGTTCCTTGCCTAGGGTGTGTAAGCAGCTCATAAGCTCTGAGAGCTGCTGGCTGGTAGAAGCACTTCCAAGCTCCTTGACACTAAGTAGGGCAGTTTTGTGAAGCTGAGAAGTCTTGAGACCTTGTCATGGTTTAACCTCAGCCAGCACAGTAAGCACTACACAACTGCTCACTCAGCCTCCCTGCCTCCCTTGGTGGGATGGGGAAGAGAATCAGAAGAGTGCAAGAGAAAACTCATGGGTTGAGTCAAAGGCAGTTTAATGGCTAAAGCAAAAGTGACACCTGCAAGCAGAGCAAACCAAGGAATTAATTCACTACTGCCCATCAGCAGGCAGGTGTTCAGCCGTCTCCAGGAAAGCAGGGCTCCATCATATGTAGTAGTTACTTGGAAAGACAAATGCCATGACTCTGAACTCCTCCCACTTCCTCCTTCTTTCTCCAGTTTATATGCTGAGCATGATGTCATATGGTCTGGAATATCCCTGTGGTCAGTTGGGGCCAGCTGTCCTGGCTGTGTCCCCCTCCCAACCTCTTGTGTACCCCCAGCCTATGTGCTGGTGGGGTGAGGAGCAGAAAAGGCCTTGACACTGTATAACCACTGCTCAGCAGTAACTAAAATATCCCTGTGTTCTCAACACTGTTTTCAGCACAAATCCAGAACATAGCCCCGTACTAGCTACTGTGAAGAAAATTAACTCCACCCAAGCCAAAACCAGCACAGAGCTTCAAGTTATCCCAGCCTTCTTATGGCTTTGAAATTCTGTGCAGTGACTCCGAGAGTGGGGCTGCAGCTCAGGGCTGCAAGGTGCTTTGCTGTGCTCCCAGATCTTCAAGCACAGCACTAGTGCTGCAGTAGGGAGGGTACGTTCACCAGAAAGCTTCCATCAGAAACATGTCTGTGATTTGGCCTCCTCTGATCAGAGGTGCCAGCACAAAGCTCTTTTTATTCAATTAACTGTTACTTTCTGATAACCCCAATGTTTCAGTCAGAAGTTTCTACCAACTGTAAGAAGTGTGGTATAGTGGTACCTAGTAGCAAAAGTTCCCAGGTATTTAATTATGTATTGATTTAGATGTTAACATTGCCATTATCTAATCTACTTTTGGAGAGAATTGTAAAACTTTACAGTATCAGCTGTTGATCTGCTCAGTTTATTTTTCTCTGTCTTTTTAAAATAACACAGATGGGGTTGTCTGTGTTTTTTCAAGGGAATTGTAAAGGTATTAGGTTGATTTTGAAAAACTTTAATATACGGATACATAAAAGCAAGACTGCAAAGATCTGGGTCTAAATATTTGCTACCTGCGTAATGTTCATGTTAATGATGCTTTTAGTGTTAATGCTACACTAAAGTTGAATTGTGATGGCTTATGTGTGTTGACTGTGGGGTACAACTATGTAAGTATGTGTACGTAAATACGTGTCTTGAAGTAGCTGATGCTCTGCAAGCTCATCTCCTGTTTTATCCTGTAGTAACTTGCCTGTTTGTTTATGGAAATAAACATCAATGAAACTAATTCCTAAGGTCTAAAAATGTTGCCGTCTGGAATTGGGATGAACAAACACATCACCTTTTTGGCAGAGTGAGATGATGTAGTTTTTGTCTATTTCTTACGTTGGAACCTGTGGTTTACTTTGTTTAGTAAAGTATTTAGTTACATTTTTCCATACTCTCTCTATCCAAAGCATATTTTTTCAATGCACCAAATTATTTTTTGTCCTATACATCTCGAGCTACCTTAATAATCCAACTGGTTTTCAGTTACTGACCTTCACTGTTCGCTCTTTTTTTCCTTCTTCCCAGTGTATTAACAAAAAATGTCACATGGGAAAGTTGCTGATGGAGCTTGTATCCCTTATTTCAGGATAATTTACTTTTTTTCTAAAGACAATAGTGTCAAACCCAGAGGAAACAACAGCTGATGTAGGGGTGTTTGAGTGTGGAAACTAATTTGGTTGCAGTCATTGAATTGTGGGATGAGTAGAATAGTAAGTTATTCAGAGTCCCTTTAGACCTCATGAAATAAATGGGATGAAGAAGAGTATAAAATGTAATACTGTGTGTTTGCATTTCTTTACTTAAGACATGAAATATAGGCAGCATCAGGAAAAAAAAAGGAAAAAGTTAAACTTTACAGTTTGACTATTAAGCTTGTATAACAGATAAGCTGAAATATTCACCATAGATATTCATAATAGAATGAGGAAATCAATATATTCAGACTCATGTTCTGGAATGTGTGAATTCTAGGTCTGTGGAATGTGGCCGTGTTCTGGAATTTGGCAGTTGTAGCAGCTTTGATTTAATATACAAAATATTCTCTGAGAAAGGGAAGTGCGCATTGCCGTGTTTGCTGGTTTGGAAAGGGAGAACTGGGCTACGGTCTCTGGTGGGTTGACCTTGGGTGGGACACCAGGTGCCCACCAAGCTGCTCCATCACTCCCCTCCTCAGCAGAATGTGTGTCTGTGTGGGATGATAAGATAAAAAAACCAACTTGGGTCAAGATGAAGGCAGTTTAATGAAAGTAATGGCAAAAATCATGCATGCCGAAGCAAAGGAAAACAAAAGATGTTATTCTCTACTTCCTATTAGCAGGTGATGTTTGGCCACTTCCCAGGAAGCAGGGCTTCAGTATATGCATAGTGGTTGCTCCACAAGACAAATGCAGATAACGAATGCCTTGCCCTTCCTCCTCCTTTCTCTTAGCTTTTATATCTGAGCAGATGTCATATGGTATGGAATATCCTGTTGGTTAATTTGGATCAGCTGTCCAGGCTATGTCCCCTCCCAAGTTCTTGCCCATCTCCAGCCTACTGGGCTGTTCCCGAACCACCAAGCTGCCCTTGCCTTTGACCTTCACAATGTCTGGAATAATTCTGAGTATTCTAGCTAGATGAGTAGATACCACACTGACCAATAATGATCATTAGAAGGCAATCTATTTGAAATAATTTCTATCTATGTTTTCCTGGTTTTGTTCTGCCTTTATATATCTGTGCAATTCCCCGTTCGTTCAATGCATAGGCATCTGTTCAATGCCCAATATTCTTTTCACCAGTAGTTGCAGGAATGTGATTTCTGTAGCTTCTGCTGATGTCTTTTAATGCAGAGTTGCATAAATAAAGTTAACTTCTAAAAATAATTTTTATTTTCTTTTTAGCCAAAGAGGATTCAGATGCCAAAAAAGCCTGATAGCTTCTTTTCTTGCTTGAATTGCATTTCAATGGCACTGTGGGATTTTCATTTCAGTACTGCCAGTTCTTTAGGTATAAGCAGAAATGATAGTTGGTTTGAATTTTCTGTGTCTCAGCTAGGTGAATTGACATAAGGTATCTCAAACAATTTGACTGTTGGCCTTTTCTTCAGCACCTGCCTGTATTCCAGGTCCAAATAAATGCATTAATGATGCTGCATAGTCTTCCAGGTGTCATTCTCACTCTCATGGGTATGAAAGGACTATGAATGTCTGCATTCCTATTATATGTTATGTACAGTTCAAGTTCATTCAGCAACCCAAATTATTTTTACAGTTGTCTGTATGGATTTCTAAGTTTTACTTCCTCTTTCGACAGCATTGTTCTGTAATACAGAAGCAGGCATAATTAGACATCTGTCACAGGATTTCACAAGAATAGAAATAGAACTAATTTTTGGCATCAGGGTGTGAACTGAAATGTACAAAGAGGAGAGAGTTTAGAGAAAAAATAGTAAATTTTATTTGCTGATAACTTTCCAAATATAATAATATTTTATTATTCTTTTTTTTTTTCCTGTAGCAAATTTGATTTGCATCTCCGTAGTGAATCTAGAGAATTAATGAGAGCAGTCCAGTTAGTTTTCATTAGACAAATTATGGGCTTTTCATAGGTGAAATATTATTGTTCAGCAGTAGTAACTACAGCAGTGACTTAACACTGTCAGAAATGTTTCCCAACTTTTTAGTTCTGAAGAATTTAGTAAAATTTGCTAAGCACTTGACAAATTTAGTAGATTTCTCTGCCTTTGAGTATCTACTGAACCCTGTCCAATTTTATGTAATGCTGTTATTTCAGAAGGGGTTTTAGGTCTTTATCTTTTTTAGATCTTATTTTCACTTTGGCCAATGACTAGTGTAGAAGTTGCATGCCTTTTGGGTAAGGTCATAGCGCATAGTCATCTGCATCAAGTCGGAAGTGGGAGTGAATTGCATTTATTCTTATTCCAGATCAAATGAAATGATTCTTCTTGAAAATACCTTGTTTCTCTACAATTCCTTTCCGTGAAATATGCTGGGGTTCTGTCTTTATCATTTTTCACTGCCAATAATTTTTGGTTTTATCAATTAGACTGAGTTTTTGAGGGACTAAGGCCTTAAATGAGTTTTTCTAGATGCTGTTGCACCTTGGCAATTGTTCTACTGTTTCTGTTTTGTTCTGGAAATGTATTTCTGGAGCAAGTAGATGGCTTCTATCAACAAGTTAGCTGAGGAGAATGGCTCATACAGGAAAGAAGGAGTTGTACCCGTAAATCCTATGAAGCACAGAGGCATCATTGTGAACAGATTTGTTTTCAGTGTTTTACTGTTAAAGTGAAAATGCTTTGTGGAAAATCAGGTGACAAAAGTACTGTGCGTCTCTTACTAGTGTTGCAATTCAGCTCCTTACTCTGTTTTAACTAACTAAACCATATAGTAACTTCCTTATCTTTCTATAATTGAGATAACTCAGTGTATCTTGGTAGTGCAAGTAAAATCTGAGGTTCAATTTTTTGGATGTTTTTTGGAATAGATTTTGAGTTATCTATTGTTGGAACTGTGTAACAGTAACTTCTTCCTAGCAATGTTTTAAATAGTTATCTACAGTGATACATTTGAGTGTAACAATTTTGCTAGTCTACCATCATTAATGTGTATGTATAAATACACTAAAAATGGTGCGCCAACTGTGGTTTAATTTTTTGACAGCGGGTAGTGGTGCTGCTGACATTCTTAAAGAAGGTTATTTCTCATTAACAGTCTGTTATGCCCAGATTGTCCAGGTGCTCTGAAATTACTTGATTTCAGCAGTGCAGCTCAGAGGCCTTGCTCTGAATCCTTGATACATTTGCTGTGCTTTATACATGTGGTAAGCGCAGTTTGTTCTAGCTACCTATGTCTTTTATGCTTTCACTGTGCATTGCTATAGGGTGAGTTGTATGTCTGATTGTATGTGAAGATGAAAGATTTGATATGACTCAAGACAAGATGAATGAAGGAGGAAAGAAATGTCTGCTATGCAGGCATATTTAGATTCATAATTAAAGATGGTTTCTGTTACTTTCAGCTGATTGTGGGTTGGGTCAATAGTCTGCAACAGTGATCAATATCTGCAAGATCATATTGGTGGTCAATTCATACAAAGCAGTTCTGGCTACAAATAATTAATAGATGTAGGAAAAAATCCTGCCTCCAACCTGTTTTTTTTCTTCCTTGCCTCCTGCCTGATCTGTGTACATTGTCTTTTTGATCTAAAGGTTTGGAAACTTGTATTGCAAGGTTTGACTTATAATCTGCCCTAGAAATTTTCTCAAAATTTTTTCCTCAACATCACAAGCTTCTGTATCTCTATAATGTTGGAAAAAACCCAAAGCGTTCACACTCCACTCTGCAAATCACCTGATATTATGAGAATAATGTAGATCTTCAGACCACAAAATGGCTCTGTAATTTTCATTTCAAATATAGTACAAACTTTCAAGTACAACCTAACAATATGGTGACCTTTTAGAGCTCATGGAGGTACTCTTCAGAGCTGGTAAGTAATGTAGTTTTTACCCTGCTGATACTAATTTACTTTCATTATAGTCCATTTCAGATTTATTCTAGTTTTTTTAGTATATGATTTAGAAATCTAGTGCATTTTTGTCCTCCTGTATTTAGTTGTGGCAAGTTCTCAGTTTGGTCCCCCTTTTATTTTTACTTTTCCTACTTAACCTTGTCACAGGATGTTATTCCAGTGAATTGTTTATCTAGTTCATCTTAAATTCTGTTAATTTTCAATATCTTGAAATGTTCCCTTGTGTAGACTATAAACTTCTAGGATGCTTAGTAATGGTTAAAACTCTTCTCATTATAACAAATGGTTTTCCTTCTGTGGTAACAAGCACACCAAGTGCACATCTTATTTTTTATTTTATTGTGGGTTTTTATTTGTGCACCTGTGACAATGCAAAGGGTCTGCTTTCTTCTACAGGTTAATTCATTTAACCTCCTCCTTTCCTTGTACATGTTTTGGGGGGAGGGAAGTGTTAACAGAAGGGCTGAAACTGGAGTAGGACATCTTTGGACAAAATCTTTCTTCTGCTAGTAGTCAATTTCCTTTACCTTTATTATTGGGGTAATAGCATACTCCGCATGGAAGAAAACTCCGGGGTACTGATGAGGATCACGTGGAGTCATCTACACATTTGTCTGTGTAGAGCTGAGCTTTATTTAGAATGGTTAATGCTGATCAGAAGCTAACAAAGCTCCTGACTCCCTGCCAGCTCCATGCACAATTACTCTGGTCCCTGGAGTGTGGTGCTGAGGCACTGCAGCTGACGAGTAATGCACCATCATGCCAGAATTAACCCTGCTGAGCCAGCTCCAATGTTTTCCCCATCTGTAGTCTGCTTATTTTCCACCCTGAAAAATCTGCTAACAACCGAAAGCTGAATGTAGTCATCAAATTGTCCACGTGAAATTCCTCTTATTTTGTACAAATATGAACCAGTTCTAGTTTTGTGTCCTAGGAGACTTCACAGAATGCTCTTTACTAATTACAGTAACATACAGATGCAGAAATATTTTTCTGCTCATTGTTCCCTGGCTGCCAGGTCAACTCACTATAAAGTTTGATGCACATCCAGCTTTCTCTCAGCTGATTGCCTGCAAATTACAAAAGTCAATATTTTGAATGTCAGCAAATCACCTTTTCTGGACTTGGTTGAAGTCAAGAAACTTCTTGTGGGAGTTGGGTTTTGCAAATGTAAATGGAATTTTTGGAAATAAGAATCCAGAATTGTATGTGTTTCTCCTTGGCCCCCTGGATCCCATGCCATCATTGATTTCTGTAACTTGGTCTGCTACACAGTATGAGCCTTCTCCAGGAGAATGTCCTTAAAATCATGTGTGTGTCATCTGAAAATAAGTCAGTTTTGGTGTATGACTGCTCTACCAGCTTCACTGTTGGTAGATCAGGGACACAGTTTTATGGAAAAGGTAGACCTTGTTCAATTCTCCGTTCCTCTGCCATTGAATTTATTGGAGGTATCTGGATTGTTGAAGTGTTTTGGAACAGGAATTTTGAATGGGCTGTGAAAGCAATCATGTAGATTCACAAAGTGTATCTTAGCATTTTTTTATTAATTAACAAATCAGAAATGCCTCACAACTTTTAAACAAAACATGTAAAATTTAGTAATCAGGATATGTATATGTAAGATGTAACTAATTAGGCAAATAACTTTGTATAGGTATGATGGGTCTGCCTTGATAACAAAAGGTTTTGAACTTGATGTAATAGCTGTAGTAATAAAAAAATCATTCTTAATGGTTATCAGCCACTGAATGTCATCTCTTCTTTACGAAAGCATATTAAAACTAGAAGTTAAAAATACAATTCAGCACATTTTAAAAGCCATGGCTTCGTAATTGCATAGTTTTGCAGTTGATGTCTTTCGATTTATACATCAGTTACTATCATAGCAATGTGGTGTCTTGGTTTACTTTGACAGGACCTCCTGCTTCAACTTCTATGTCAGTTCAGCTCCTTGTCCAACTCGTAAGGCTAGTAGAAGAGTCCATTAATATCAGTTTTGAGGCTGGTGCTCTGACAGACTTTGAGGTTTCTATCTGGCAAAATTACCCTTGCATTTCAATAACAAATGTCTATGAGATTGTGCTAAAGTATGTCCTACTCATTAAAGGTCTTTGTCTCCTTAAAATTAACCTAAAAAATTCAGGTTTCATTCTGAATGTGGATAGCTGATTATTTGCAAGTACATCTGTTTATCTGGCTTCTAAAATTTAAATGATTTTATTAAGTAAAACTGTTGTTGCATTACAGTGAAAAGTACTGAATGGTGAGCATTGTTCCATTTATCTTGAATCAAAATTCAGCTCTGTTTCTTAGAAATTCAGAATCATCTTATTCCTGTAATAAGCATACTATTTTATCCCTCTTTCCATTTTGTGCATATTTGTAATTCTGAAAACCAACATATTTCTTTTGCTGTTGGAAATAGATCTATATGGTGATAAAAAGTGACAAAAACAATTGTTTTTTTTCCAGAGAAATCCTTTTGCACTGGACAAGTAAATAATGTATATTCTTATCTTGCACCAATTTTCTTTGGGGAAAGTACTGGTGCTTTCTCAACTGAATGGCTGAATGCTTAGCTGATTTTTTTAAGAATTAAATCAACTTTCTTAGTTGTAATCCATGGTTTGGAAGAATTATTTATATTCTTGTTACTGTTTGTAATGCTCTGGATATATAGCCATTCATAAAGTAACTGTTCTTGCAGTCTTAAAATATGCTTAACAAGGCATTACTTTTATATTGGTGGTCCAGAAGTATAAATGTGTGCCTTGTTTGTAGATGTATTTTAAACCCTCAGATCAAAGGAATGTTGAAAAGTAAGTTTTACATGCTTGCTTTATTTCAGAAGACAGACTGCATGATTTCAAACTGCATGGGTCCAGTTGAGAATCATTGCTTTATTTTAGTAGTTTTTCCTAGGGTTCTGAAAGAATGGAAACAAATCAGCACGTCTGGGTCTTAATTGTTTGAATCATCCAGGCACTGATCGATGTACATTCAAAGCAATTAAACACCATCAGTGTGAAGTCTGTTTATACAGCTTTGATGTAAGATCTGGAGAAGAACCTAAAATAGTAAAATCTAATACTAGAGAACGTATAACAGAAAGACAATGCTATGGAACAATTCTTTACCAAGAGGGATTCCCAAACTGCACACAGATGTCTTGTTATTATGTAAGATAATACTAAATTGCTAATAGTGAACAGGCTCACATCAATTTTTGTAGACTCATTGGTATTCAAAATTTAGTTAGGCTATGGTCTTTGATGCTCCTCTGGTACGGCAGGAGCACCAATCCTGCCTAAGCTCTCTGAGGTAAAACCATTACCCGCCTGGTTAGCAGGGACCGTATGTGGATTCAACAGCAAATTAATGTCTGTGGTTGAATCTGTCACCTGCCAGGAAAGAGGACCCATGGCTAAAATCCCACGGGTAAGGGTTGGAAAATGAACTCTTCCCATCAGCGGGAGAGAAGGGCAGCGTTAAGAGGACTATGGACTCCGCACCTATGGTGTGCGCCAGTGGCAGCCGGGCTGCCTGGGCCACTGCCTCTGCCCTTCAGCCTCGACAAGGCCGCCCGTTGCTAAGCGACCGCGGGCGAGGCCTCTGACCTTGGCCTGCTGCTGCACAGCGCTGTCCTGAGGGAGCCGGGCAATCGGAGGCAACGGAAGCGCCGCGCTGGTTGTGATAAATCAGTGATGAACAAAAGGTTTCACTCTAGGAAATATTTTGATCTGTAGACACAAATTCTCGTCTCATTGCAATGCCATCTGCACCCTTTCTTTCTGCTTGCTGGAAATATCCTCACTGCACTATTTGCATTTTGCAGCTGTTAGAGATGTGCACTATTAGTAAAGCAAACTTCATGTGACCTCTTATGTTAAAATAAAATGGAAAAAAGTTGATAAAATTGGGAAATGTGGAGCTAGACCTGGAGGTTTTCTAGCCTGTCTGCCTGTGAGCAGGAGGAAACAAGTGTTTTTTGCCAAGTTTCTTTAATTGTAAAACCAGTAACAATGTCATTCTGATGCATGCAGGAAAAAGAATTAATATTATTTTCCTTTCACAAATGGCTGAATCATTGAGATTTCAAATGTTTAACTATTTAATCTTCAATCTACCGATTGTGGCAACGACAGAAGTCTTGGGCATATGGTTGGTGCTGCGCAGATAGTTTATTTCAGTCTTCTGTTCATCTGATGATCTCTTGCAGCAATGAAAGGACAGGGGAATGGAAAAAGAAACAGGGAAGTTCACTTACATAAGGGGCTTGCTTTACTTACTGTGGCATTACTGCAATGGATGATAGTAGTCAACTTAGACAAAGAAGAAATGCTAAAGTTATATTGATAGCTACAACTGAAAACTTTAATTTCTGCAACAGCAGCTTGTGTGTGTCTGCATCCATGTTCAAAAAGGGTAAAAGCTGTTCATGACTTTATAGTCAGACTTACCTTTATAAAACAAAATAAATAATTTTGGAAAATGGATGATACAGTCTGCTTTGGGCTAGAATGCTAGGTTAGCTGTCCAGCTTCATTGTCACATTTTAGCTGCATTTGGTGCCACCACTATGTGTGAGGTATGTTGCTGGATTGCACAATTTCAGGTATTAGCGGTAGTTCCTGTTGAAAACCATCAGCTGTGCCAGATTACAGTGTCCATTATCAGGAGAATAAGTTTTCTAGCTTGCACTTCTCTCATGAATGCCTAGTTTTGCCCAGAGGTAGGTATGTCAGTGAACTGGTTCACTGGTGGTGTAATAAACCAAGTATGTGTTTCCTAGATGCCTCTAGAAATATGAAATCTTTGAAGTTTTTTCAAGGCTGTAAGTAAAAAATCAGGATTTCTTTTGGCCTGAAAGCTGCAGTGCTTGATAACTTGTGTGCTTGAAATTATCTAAAGTTTTGTATGGGGAAAAAAAAAATTGTCAGCAGCATATGCAGTGACAGGATTTCCGTTCCATCGCATGTCACATGAAACAGGTTTATGTGTAAGGAATTAAACCTAAAGGGTTTACATCTATTGGGAACAAGATTATGTTTTTAAAAGGAAACAGGCTTTCCCACCCCCGCCCCCCACCCCCCACTCTGAACTACAGGACAGCTAATTTTTTGGCTTTGAAACCTAGTGTTAAGGTTTTTCTAGTTCTGAAATGTGCTCTTCTGTCTTGATGTCTAATCCAGGATTTCAGTCTTTTCTTAGTTGGAAAATTACAGTTTACTGCTCAACCGCTGCCAAAAGTGTATGTACTACTGCACTCTACATTATCTTTCTTAAATTGGAACGTTTTATATCTTGCATTGCTTATTATATTAATTCTGTGGCCTGTTCTTTGCCCATCTGACAGATATGTACTTTTGGTCTTGTGACTGGAAGGCTAAGTCACAATTTTTTTGAACTCTACTCACTCAACATGGATGAGGTGTTCTTAAGAGATGTAATACACAGTTCAGACAAAGAAGTTATTCTTCATAATAAATATTATTACCAATAACATAAAAATACAAAATTGGGGAGGAAGGAAGGAGCTATGTTACTTTTAGTTAGTTTCAAGATGTTATAGTCACAGTGTATTATGACTGTCATCTTTGTGCCAGTGTGGTGACAGTGTAGTGTCACTTCTGGTATTTCCTACCTTGAATAATTTTTGAGATTTTATTTCCTATCTAAGATGGTGTATGGTGGTAGTTCCTCATTAGTCTCAGTTTATTTCTGGATTTGCTTATCCACTTTAATAATACTTCTCACTCTTGGCCTGTGTTATATAACAAATAAAAGATGCTAAGAAACATTCCTTGCTTACTATGATAGTAATGATGATACTTCCAATAAATCTAGAAGTGTGTTATTTTACTCATCTTTTTCTGCCCCCAGAAGTATATGACTCTCCTTTTTGTAATATGCACCTCAATGTTAATGAGGTAGTCAAATTACTTTTTTTTTTTTTTTTCCTTTTCATTCTGGATGATTATCATGATCTTGACTGCTTCAGGCTTTTAGTAATAATGTGTTGTTCTTCTATTTCTCTCTTTGCTTTCTGCTTTTTAATAGGTAGGCATAGGATTAAATTTTAACATTCTTTAATAGGCAAGTTTGGCAAGCACAGAAGTTAATGGGATAGTAACAAATGTTTTTAATAACTTTTTCACAAGGTATTTACATGTGTTTTGAGATCTTGCCAGTTACATTACATCTGATTTTAATATCATATTTGTAATTAAAAAATGGAAGTTTAATGAAGGTATGTTTGTCAGCTAGGGAACATTTTCTGCTGTGGTGTTTTGTTATGGTTTCATTAAAAAGTAAATGGTCCTACACATAAGATTCAATAGATAATGAATTCTCAATTATGGGTTGAAATGACTAGAAATGGGGAAGTCTGGCCTTATGGAGAAATTGCATCCAAATATGTGTCTGTCATGGCTAGCCTGCACTCTGTTCAGTAAAATGTTAAGTAGTTAGCCTTAATTAGTTGCAGTTAAAGAAAAAACCCCAGCCTTCCTACTTTTTCATACTGTTCTGCTTGAGAGCTCATTATTGAAAAGAAACATTGTGCTGACCAAAGTACTGCCTTTTAGAAGATTTTTGTTCCTTACATAATATTTTGGTACCAGTGAATATTTCACATTGAAATCTGGATAACTTCAATGGCATACATTGTTTTCATGCTCTTAAAAAAATGAGCATTTACTTTGCATAAAATAACAGGAGCTGGATAGATGAAGTTGTGTGCTATACTGAAAAGAGAAAGAATTGTATTGTCAGGATGCAAATGAGAAAATATAGATTCATTTTTTGTTCCTTGATTTGACCATTGTTATATGGATGATGTATGGGTTTATGTTTATGGGAGAGTTTGAATTTAAGTCTATTGGAGAATTCATAATAAATGATGTATAACACAAGTTTTAGATTTTTTTTTTATCTTTTGTGTTGGGCCTTTTTTACTTCTAGCGGAAACTGTTGGGATGTTAATCTTAATAAAGGATTTAAAAAGGCAACCTTCTAAGTTGCTTTGTTTGCTAGAAGATCTGTGCTTTACAGAGGGTGAAAACGAGTACATATAGAAAGATATTTCTCAAACATTTTTATTCTGTTCCAACAAGAAACTAAAACCACTTTCACCCAGCGATTTTTATATTGTTGTTACTGCTTTTTGCACATAGTTCCATACCTGTTAAAACAACTTTTAAAGTCAGTTTTGTTACTGTCCTTTCATACAACCTTTTATGGGTAGGAACATTAAACAGTATCCTGAACAAGTGGCACTGAAAAGACTTCTTAGGCTTAGTGGATAAACCCTATAAAACACCAGACAGCTTACAAATAATGTAGCAATATTGGGCTGGTGAAAATTTAATTTAGAAAATTAATTGGCACTGTGGTGATTAACAATGTTGAATGTTTGGATAGGAATCCAACGTAGTATTGATATTGCAGAAAGTCATGTGGGACAGGACTGAAAAAGTTGCTAGAAATTATTTATAAGAAAAATCTTCAGAAGAAATTGTTTTCCAAATTTTTGTTATATGCTGTCATAACAAATTTATTTTCAATTTTATTGTTTCAGAAGGTGTATGCACATGATGATTTTTTTTTTAAATTGAATAAAGTAGTATATTGTACCATAGCATATTTTCTGAAAACCTGTTTTACCAGAGGGGAAAGGTTAACAAAAGTTTCTGAAGCTGGTAAGCTCATGACCAGAGGCTGTTAGATGCAGTGTTGTCTTGCTCTTGCTCACATCTATTAGGAAAAGTGTGTCTTCTGTTACCCCTTCTATCAGACTATCAGGATTTGATTTCTCCTACATGTATGGGTTCATATATCTGGATCAACTAATTAACTGAGTGGTGTAATAATGGAAAACCAAGCCCTCAAAGCAATATTCACCAACCTTGGCTAATGTTGGCTAGAATTGTGGTCGTTGCCACATATTAGTTCAAAAGTAGTAAATGGAGGGGTTATTTTGTGAACTTTTAGCCCACAAAAAGGGGAAATATAAGTTTTTACGTAAGAATTAAATGTGGTGGCAAAACTGTTGGACGGGTTTGGTTCTTGTTTTTTTCCCTGACATGCATTAATATTTTTCTCTGTCTTCATCTCTGTCAGCTTGCTGTTCATTCTGGATATCCATTAGAGAGTTAAACACTGTTAAATGTAAATAGAGAAATGAATTTAATTAGGTATATTACTGGCTGTAACAAAGCGTGCTTTCAGCTGTTTGGTTACTTCTGCATTTCATACAGGCTGCAGGAATATTTGGTTTCAAAATAGGATTTATTTTTATTTTGCCTCCTAAGCCACTGACTTT